>NW_026527013.1:906059-1060167 GCF_024362965.1 Panthera pardus | reverse complement strand
AAGAGGCCAGCCTGGGGCTTTAAGGCGGAGCCCCCTCCGCGCCGAGGCCTCGGGGACACCCTGAGCGCCCAGGCTCGGTGGGGGCTGGGACCGCTGGCTCCGTGCAAGCAGCTCCCGCCTCCTGTACGGCGGGCCTGGGTTTGGACCCCCTCCGGGAACAGGGATCCTGCTCCTCGCAGAGGGCTGCGCTCCTACTGGGAGACTGAACAAAAAATCTGCCGGCATCTAGGAGGGAGGAGGCCCCCCGGCACCCCTGAACCCGCCTCTTCCCCACCAGCGGCCTTTTAGTAATTAGTAAAATAGAATTGAGCCGGCCCACGGGGCAGGCGGGTGGGCTCGCGCGGATCGATCTTGGGTCATTAGGCAAATTGCGGGCGGGGGAGGGGGTGGGCTGGATGGGGGCAGGGAGACCCCCTTCCTCGCTCCTACCGGGACCTTGGCCACGTCGCCTAAGCTCTACGGCCTCAGTCTTCCCCGCAGGAAAATTGGAGTTCGGACTCCCGGACCCCGCGTCCGCTCGCGCTGGGCTGCCCCCCCCCCCCCCGCCCCCGCCGATGCCCACCTTCTCTGTGCCAAGCTGGGACCTCCTCCCTGCCCCGGGAGCCCAGCGGGGGCCTTCAGCCACAACACCTCCCTTCCAGGCTCGAAACTGCCCCTGGGGGGCACGCTGTGGTCCACCTCCAGGGCCTCTTGTTCTGGCTCCCGCCGCGCAGCCAAAAACATTAGGGGGGGACGCACCCGAGGGTTTTCTTTTTCCCCGGCCTCTCCCAGGTCCGCCCTCGGTCCGCGCCCGATTCTGCGATTCCACTTGTCCCCACGGAAATGAAAAGCCACCGGCGACCGCGCACGCCTAGTTTTTACTAGAGCAAGGTTTTAATAAATAGTGGCGGCGAATGTGCCCCCCCCCCCCCCCCCAGCCCCCGTCCGAGCCTGAGGCCCGCGCCGGCACCGTTCCAGTCCCCCAGGCCCCGCGGGCGCCCCAAAGCCTGGCCGGCGCGCACCCCGTAGGCCCTCACCCTCCCGCCGGACTCCTGCGCCTTCGTTCGGGCGGGGTCGGAGGACTTTATTTAGATTTGGGGGGAGGGTGCTAGGCTCTTCCGGCCTGGCGGGGATCCCGGCGCGGCTGTGCGCGCGGCGCCCCGAGGTTCCACTTTCGGACGTTGGGCGCGGGGTTCCTTCCGAGGCCCGAAGGCGGGGCGCCACGACGTTGGGGCTTCGCCCCTGGCGGGCCGGCCGTCCGGAGCTTCTCGCCAGCGGCCGGCGGCGCCCCGGGGCGCTGGCCCCGCGGGGTAAGGTGCTCTCCCGCGGGGCGTGTCGGCGACAGCTGCGCTCGATCGATCCCCACGCCCCGCCCGGGCTCCGTTGCCCCCGCCGCAGCGCGCGGGCTCCATCGAATCCTCATCGCTCCCGGGCCGCGCCGCCCGCCGCGCTCTCGGCAAAACACGGCGCTTGTTTGCGCGGGGGCAGGCGGGGCCCCGGCGTCCGCGGGGCGCGGGTCTGTGTGTGTGAGTGTGTGTGTGTGTGTGTGTGTGTGTGCGCGCGCGCGCGCCTCCCTGGGGCCCCCGCGTCCCGGTCCCCTCCCCCCGGCGGCCCGGAATTGCACCCCACAGACCCCCACCAACACTATTCTCAGGGGTGGTAGTCGAGGCCCCGGCCAGGGCAGACGCCGGAGGGCGCGCAGACAGCCGGCCCACCCCGCCCCGCGCCTCAGTTTCCCCCATCTGGAGAGTGACCCGCAGGGCGCCCGAGGTCGGCCTGCTCTCCTCGCTCCCCGTCCCACCTGCTTTCGCTTCCGCTGCGCGCCCGAGCCGGGCTGGGGGCGGCAGCCTGGGAACGCCCAGGTCGCAAATACCCTGAGGCCAGTTGGAGGCGCGGTCAGCAGGGGCTGCGACACGAAACGAGCCCCCCTACGGTGGCCCAGACCCCTCTTCTCTCGGCTTTGTCGAGATCACCCCCTCCTCCTTCAGGAGCTGGTGAGGAAAACTGTGAGTCTGCCCGGCCAGGGAGCAGTCGGGGAAAACTGAGGCCAGGCCGGCAGGGCACGGCTCGCAGTTCTCCGGAGGACGAGGGAGGGGGCAGCGCGGGCTGTGGAGCCGGAGGGCCGCCCCCCAGCCCCCCGCTCCGCTGATGGGGCCCAGGCACTGCGGGCCGAGAGCTTCCCCGGAGCAACGAAACCCGCGTCGGGCGCCCAGCTCCGGAGGGGCCCCCAGCGCCACCCCCCGCCGCGAAGCCCGGGCCTTCGGCCGCGGAGCGAGACCCCCGCCCCCTCGCAGCCCGGGGCACCCTCTGGTCCTTCCCGGAAGGGAGGTTCCTTCGACAATTAAAAATGTAAATACATATATTCAACCCACGACGCTCTCCGCCTTGCACAAAGGTGGCGAGCGGCTCCGGGAGCCCAGAGTCGCGCGGGGCGCGGCCGGTGGGTCTGCGGAGGCTCGGGGCTGGGGGACCCGGGCCGGGCTGCCTCCCTGACCCGGGTCGCGGGCGCCGACTCTGCGAGCGCCAGCATGCGGGCCCCGGCACCCCAGAGTGTGCGGGCCCGTGGACCCCCCCGGGAGGCGACCCAGAGGCCGCGAGCGCAGGCCTGGGAGGGCGCCCACTTTCCTGACGCGGAGGTGGAGGCCCCAGGCGGGAGGGGGGGCTACGCCCCTCCTGCTCAGGGAGCGACCGAGGGGCGCCCGCCCCGGGCAACCCGGGCGGCATCCGGTTGGCTGCGGAGCCTCGCCCTGACCTGGCGGCCCCATTAATGCGCCCATTTATCTGAACACATGGCACCCTTGCCGCTTGGCCAGGAAGTGGGGGGGGGGGGCAGACTCCGCACCACCGTCCTGCAGGGCTGACCGCCCCCACCCCCTGCTGCCTCCCTGGGTGTGAGCCCCGCCCCCCAGACCCTCTTGGAGGGGTACTGGGAGGTTTGGGACTGGGGCAAGGGGTGCTGGCCCGCCAGGCAGAACCTACCGGTGGAGGCTGGAGGGAAGGGACCTGGGGCCGGTCACTGGATTTAAACACATCTCTCAGTGCAGCGCCCACCCAGAGCTGGGGGGTCACCCGGCCCCTGGCGGGGGCGGGGGGGGAGGTCGTGCTAGTGCTTGGGGAGGGAAGACAGACTGCTTTTTTGCTCCTGAGTGAGCGATGGGGGCAGGGCGCCTTCCCAGCACCGGGCCTGGATGCTGAGTTTTGTGGGATGTGTAGGAGTTCATCAGGTAGGGGAGTCAGGGACGAAAAGGCCCTCTCATCACGTGGGAAGGGAGGGCCGGGGCAGGGGGCAGGAGGTGGGCCTCACCCAGTCCCCCCAGTACTGAGCAGCGAGTACCCACGGGCCTGCCATTAAGGAAATATTTGTTGAATGAGTCAATGAGATAAGGCTGGGACTGGGGGGTGGGGGGTGGTGTCGGAGCCGAGCCTCCAATGCCAGCCTGGGAGGCCAAGCGGGACAGGGCCCCGTAGCCTTTAGAACAAGTCCTTCCCGACTCTGTCTGCACAAAACGGAGCGCGTCGGAGATGACAGCCCCCCACGCCGTGTGGTTGTGCGGGGAGTGGGGGGCAGGCGAGTGGCTGCGTGCGGGGAGGGGACTGCTCTTCCTTCAGTCTGCAGCCACCTCACTACGCCTCCCTGCCCAGGGGGTGAGGGGGTCCCCAGCCCCCCCCCCGCCCCCCCCCCCCCCCCCCCGGGAGTGACACACCCAGCAGAGGACCCCCTTCTACTGCCTGCCCCCTCCCCATTATGCCTCCTGCAGGCCGGGGGTGGAGTGGGCGGGACTACGAGGCAGGCCCTCTAATTGAGCCCATTTTGCAGATGAGGAAAACAGGCACAGGGGAGCTTCTGGCACTTGGCCGAGGCCCCCAGCCCCAGGCCCGCGGAACCGGGTGGCCCGGGCACGCATTGGTGCGCCCAGCCCGGGGTCCCAGCTGACTCTGTGCCGCCTGCAGCCACACAGAACGTTTCTCTGAACTAGTCCTTCGGATAATCCCAGGGGACCAGGGAGCCCGTGACCCCCCCCCCACCCCCGAATTTGTGGGAGGCGGTGAGAGGAGACCGGAAGAGACAGTGCCTGCACTTGCCGTGGTCCCCTCTTCTGGGGCCTGTGACCCAGCAGCCGGGTGGCAGACTGCTCACAGCCCAGATGCAGGTGTGGGGGGTGCTCACAGCCCAGATGCAGGTGTGGGGGGATCGGTCCTCCCGGATCCGCCCCCGCCTCCCACCAGCCAATCATTAAAGGGCCCCAGAAGCGGAAGGGTCAACCTGGCTCCTCCTGGAAAAGGTCACGGCCACCCCGACCTCAAACACTGGAGCCTGACCCTTGGGAGGGCCCCAGGCTGCAGGGAAGCAGAGTTCCATGGCCTGGAGGGTTTTGGGTGGCCTCAGTTTCCCCCACTGGTAAGAGAGGGGAGTTTTGGTGCTCCCTGCCTTGCCCCTCCCACTCGCCCTCCCCTTCCCCCCTCTCCCCCTCCCCCCCCCTCCTCCTCCTCCTCCCCCTCCTTCCCCTTCCTCTCCTCCCTCCTCCCCCTCCTCCCCCTCCTCCCCTCCTCCTCCCCCTTCCTCTCCTCCCTCCTCCCCCTCCTCCCCCCTCCTCCCCTCCCTCCTTCCCCTTCCTCTCCTCCCTCCCCCCTCCTCCCCCTCCTCCCCCTCCCTCCTTCCCCCTTCCTGTCCTCCCTCCCCCCCTCCTCCCCCTCCTCCTCCCCCCTCTTCCCCCTTTCCCCCTCCTCCTCCCTCTTCCCCTTTCCCCCTCCCCCTTCCTCCTCCCCTTCCTCTCTTCCTCCCTCCCCCTCCCCTCCCCCTCCTCCCCCCTCCCTCCCTCCTCTTCCTCTCCTCCCTCCCTCCTCCCTCCCCCCTCCTCCCCCCTCCCTCCTCCCCTTCCTCTCCTCCCTCCCCCCTCCTCCTCTCCCTCCTCCCCCTCCCCCTCCCCCTTCCTCCTCCCTTTCTTCTCCTCCCTCCCCCCTCCTCCTCTCCCTCCTCCCCCTCCCCCTCCCCCTTCCTCCTCCCTTTCTTCTCCTCCCTCCCCCCCTCCTCCTCTCCCTCCTCCCCCTCCCCCTCCCCCCTTCCTCCTCCCTTTCTTCTCCTCCCTCCCCCCCTCCTCCTCTCCCTCCTCCCCCCTCCCCCCTCCCTTTCCCCCTCCCCCTCCCTCCTCTCCTTCCTCTCCTCCCTCCCCCCCTCCTCCTCTCCCTCCTCCCCCTCCACCTCCCTTTCCCCCCTCCCCCTTCCTCCTCCCCTTCCTCTCCTCCCTCCCCCCTCCTCCTCTCCCTCCTCCCCCTCCTCCTCCCCCTCCCCTTTCCCCCCTCCCCCTTCCTCCTCCCCTTTCCCTCCTCCTCCCTCCCTCCTCTCCCCCTCCCTCCCCCTCCTCCCCCTTCCTCCTCCCTCCCCTCCACTGCTAACAGCTGTAACTGCTGCTTATTCCCACCTCCCTAACGAGCCACCCAGGCCCCTCAGAACAGTCCCCAGCGGCTTCCCTCCGTAATTGCCTCCGTAATAAATCCCCGCACTTTGGGCACTTTGGCGGGTAGGAACCGCTGGGCTTCCCTCTCTTTCTCCCCCCTCGCTTTTAAAAACGCAAACGCAACACAACATTTCCTATTATTACTGAACTCCCTGTGCATCAGCGGTAAGAAGACAGGTCCTTCTCAAGCAGCCCTCCCCTGGGACTCAGCCCGAGAAGCAGAACTTCCTCCAGTCCCTGCGTCCCCCTCACCCCTGCCTGGAGGGGAGAGACCTGAGGGGGGGGGCTCAGGCACAAGTGTGAGAAAACAGGCGGTGCATCCTCCTGGCCCAGGTCCATCAGGAGGTCCCCGGGTGGGCTGCTCGGCCCTGGGGGCCGGGCTCCCTGGGGTCACAGCACCTGCAGGACCGGCAGGGTTTTGGGGAGGGTTTGGGGAGGGCTCAGGGTCACCTGGCTGACCCCCTTGCTTGTTTTCCAGGTAAGAAAACCCTCCCAGAGCAGCTGCCCCTCAGCTGCCTAGGAAAATCAAAGACCTTCAGATCTCTGAGGCAAAGACAAAGGGGGGGGGGGGGGAGGTAGGTGTGTGGCAGCCGAGCCCCCGCCCCCTGAGGGCTGGCTTCCGGCACTCACCCATTTCTTGCCTGGGGAGACCGAGTCTCACCTTGGCTGTTTCGTGGGGTAGCTGGCCCCTGACCTCTGGGGTACCATCGTCACGCGGGTGCCTTGTTGCCCAGGGATGGAGGGGGACATCAGCCAGGGCCTTTTTGGTCCCACAGCCTCCCCCCCACCGCAAGATCAAGGTCAAGTTGTGGGTTTCCAAACTCCAGCATCCCCTTACCCGTATCACTGATGCTTTCGGAGGCTCAAGGTGCTTATCTGTGGGATGGACTTAAAAACACACACACGGTGCAGACCTGTAGGTGCTCAGAAAAATGCTTGCGGCAGAGGCAGGTGCTGAGCTCTGTCCACGCCCCCGCACGGAGTGAGCCAAGACAGGTGGGGTGCGGTGGGGCGGGGCGGTGACTGCAGACCTGACCCAGCAGGATTCCCAGCTGGGCCTGGGAGGGGGGAGGAGAAGAGAGGGGGGCTGGGGGAGCTGGGGGCCTCCTTTCCCCTCCAGGCTGTGCAGCTCGGAGTCCGCTGCCGTGGGGACCCTCTGAGCTGGACCACTAGCCCCCCCAACGCACGCTTCCTAGGAGATTCTGGAAGGCAGCACCGGGGCCCAAGGCAGGTGGATTGGGGCGGCCTGGCGTTGAGCTGCCCTTGTTCTGGAGTCCTGCTTTGCTTCTGTGCACAAATGGCCCGTGTTCTGACTCCTCTGGGGGGGGGGGGCAGAAGTGAGGGGGCTGTGAGAGTGCGCGTGGGGGCAGGCGGGGCAGAGTCAAGCCTCCTGGGAGCCGCTCAGGGTGGCGTGTGCGTTGCTCAGGCCTCGGGGCGAGCCTCCCCACTCACCAACCCGGCAGGGGGGGCGAGGCGGGGGCGATCGTTCCCATTTTGTGCGTTAGCGAACCGAGGCCCCAGCTCTCTGGCTCCCTCGACAATTACAGAAGTAATCGGGGTGTGGGACCCGGGCCCCCGCCGATGGGACCTCTGAGTAACGGCGGCCAATCAGTTGTGTCTCAGTTTCCCCATCTGCAAAATGGGGATCACGTTGAGTTATTGTGAACTGATGCAGGTCGAGTGCAGGGACCAGGCCCGGGTACATGGGTAGGGGCGCTCACCCACGTTAGCCGTCGTGCTAATACACCCCCAGGTCTGTGCTCGGTGCCCCCGGGCCGGGCCAAGCCGTAAAGAGGATGGGCCCGGCTGAGTCTGAGGACAGCACCCCGAGAGGGCTCCACGCTGATCCCACCTTGTCCTGCTGCTAACATCGTGGGCTCCCCTGCGGTTGTCTGATGTCTCTCTCCCCAGCCTGGGAGCCTGGAGGGCACAAAGAGGGTGTGGCATGTCCTGGGTGTCCCCGTCGCCCAGCCAAGGCCAAGGTGGCACACAGTAGGAACACGTGCCCGAGGGGACGGTTCCGTTGCACTGGGGCGGGGCCTGTCCGGTTCACGATGATTGGGGGGGCTCCGGGAGGGGTGCTGGGCCCAGCTGGGCTCTGGTCCCCCGGCAGGCCTGGTGTGTGGGATTTCGCGGCCTCCAGCCACTGAGTTTCCCCTGAAGCAGCACCCCACTGCCCTGCCCGCAGATCCGCGTGAGGGTGCAGAACACATTTGTAGATGATGATTTATGCCGAGGGCAGCCCGACATCCCCAGCTCTGGGCTCAGGATCAGGGGAGGAGGTCGCTGCTGTGTGGGCCTTCCTGCTGGTTGGCTCGGCCTGCCTCAGAGGTCGCTTTGTCTGTGTGTGTGTTTTTAATTTAAGGCGTATGGTGCGTAAAGCCCACGCTCTCAAACTGGATCGCCTGGAATCGAGCCCAGCTTCTGTCCAGACTCTCTACTTCCGTTGCTTTGCTGGGTTCTTGGGTCAGTTCCCACAACTGCTCTGGGCGGCACTGCCCCAGGGAGGCTTTTGCAGACTGAAGTGAGAGGATGCGTGTAAAGCCCCTCGGAACGGAGCTCAAACGCTGTCCCTTCTCAGTCCGCCTGGGGCCCCAGAAGGTTGGGGGGTGTTGTAGAGACGCAAGGCAGCCAGAGGAACAAAAATAGACGTGAAGTCGAGAGAAGCTGTAGCTGGAAGAAGAAGTTAGTCCGCAGAACCCACATCAGGTGGTTCTAAAACCCCTGCCACAGGTGGGCCACAGTTTTGGCTCTGAGCTCCCCAGCAGGCAATGCAAAAAGAGAAAACACTTGCAGGTATGTGCATATCTATGGCCATTCACACTTTTGTAGCCATGGGAAGGCATGGTCATGGGCCTGTGTGGGGAGCAGAAAACTAAAATTGTCCCCTGTGACCTCCACCTGACGCTGTACCCTGTACAATCCTCTCCCCTTAGTGTGACCCCTGATAGCCAGCGAAGTATGGCGGAGGTGAGAGATCTCTCTCCCGTGATTGTGTTGTGTCATTTAAGACCCTGTCCCCAGCAGAGACTCTCCTGCTGGCCTTGAAGAAACAAGCTGCCGTGTCATTAGGGGTCCCCCGGAGGGGGCCCACGTGTTGGGAAACAGCCGGCGTGCTCTAGTTCCTGAGGGCTCCCCCTGCTCCCACCTGACATCTGGACGGAAAACAGGAGCTTCAATCCTATGACCAACAAGGGCTTGGATTCTGCCAAGGGACGGGGTGAGCTTGGAAAATGACCTTGAACCTCCAGAAAAGATTTCAGCCAAGCTGGCACTTTGACTGTTGCCTGTCGGACCCAGCAGAGGACCCAGTTAAGCCCAGACTACTGACGCACGGAAAACGGAGACGTCCCTACGTGTTGGAAGCTGGTGGTGTGTGATGTTTGTGACACAGCAACAGCGAACGAATGCACGGGCGGACACACTCTTGCTTCCGGCATTTGGATCTGCCCACCGGCTCAGCGAAGGCCTCCTGCTCCTTCATCACACAGACGTTCCGTATCGACACTTACATTCACTGAGCATCTACTGTGTGCCGGGCTCTGCACTAAGCTTTTGACCTGGGTCTTCTCGGTTCGTCCCTTCTCCAGTTGCAGGAAACCGAGATGCTCGGTGACCGAGGCCTGGAGGTTTAAGGGAGCCCGCCCGGAGCACACAGAGTAAGCGGGGGCTTGAGGCCATTTGGCTCCGCTGCCCCCTTTGCCCGCCCCTGCTGGTCGGCTCGCGTCTGCATCTCACCGAGCGACTGGCCTCTTCCCCTGGTGCCGTCAGACCGCAGGTCTCACCTGCTGAATCAGTGTCCCTAGATGCGGGGTATCTCCAGATGTGAGGGACTGGCCGTCTGGGCTGCAGTGAGCCCTCCAGGGGGATGCCAGCGCATGCTTACCCTTTGAAGAACCACCGAGAGAGCAGATTCTGCTATTTGATGCCTCAGGGCCTTTGCACAAGCCGTTCCCCTCCAGAGGAAGGCTGAGCTCCTCACTGGCCCTCTTAGCAGAGGCCCACTCTCCCTGGTTCTCCAGGTCCCATTTGGTGTCCCCACCCCAGGGGAGCCCTCTGGCCCCCATTCTCAACCAGCCCCTCACTCCGTCCATGGTCGCATACTTCCGTGCCCTCTCTTACAGGGGTCTTGTCCCAATTTGCAGTGATATGTTTTTTTCCTGGATGATTCTGCTCAGCACCGTTCTCTCCCAGCAGACCGTGAACTCCAAGGAGGCAGGAGCTGGGGTCCGCCCAAGTGGCTGTGGCCCCGCACCGGGCCTGGCACATAGTAGGTGCATAGTGACTGGGTGACGTACAAGGGAGTGGATGAACGGGTGGACCTCCCCGTCTTCCTGCCTCTCGATCGCCACGAGGGAAAGGAAGGCGAATCTCAAACAACTTGAAATGTATCTCAGCCTGGAGCCGCCAGGAACACCAGCTCCCTCGGCAGGGCGCATCGACCCACGGCGGGGGCGGTGAGTGTCTGGCTTTGTGGAGGCGGGGGGGTGGGGGGGCTCGAGGAGGGAGGGGGGCTGCGCCAACGCGCTCCGCAGCAATCAACACCCCCCCCCTGCAGACACTGGGGCAGCCAAGTGAGGGCCTGCCGGGGGGGGGGGGGGGGCCGTGGTGGGGGTGGGGGTGTGCAGCTTCTGCGGCGACCCAGGATGGAAAAGCCCTCTCAACACACAAAAAGCAGGAAAGGCGCATTAAGCCCATTATCAATATTTTGCCTGGAAAAAAATACAAAAAGCATTTTCTTCTCTGAAAAATTAATATCCTGGAAGGGGCAGAGGCTGGGTTTGATGTCTGGCTCCTGGAGGGGAGGGTGAGGCTTTGGTCTCCCCCCCCCCCCCCCCCCGCTGCAGGTGCCTGGGTCCTTCTGTGCAGCTCCCATCCCCAGCCTGTCTCGGGCCCCGCCCCCACCCACTCCTCGTCCTGGCTGAGCCCCCAGCAGGCCCCCAATCCACCTCCATGTCCTCCGGGGGCGGGGGGCCCTCCCGATTCCTCCCAAGTGGGCCATGTTCTCCCACATCCCTGCCTATGCTTCTGCTTTTTCCGTTGTCTGCGGGCCTGCCCTAGGAAACTCCTACTCTATCTGCAGAGCCCAGTCCCAATGCTCTCTCCTCTCTACACCTTTCCTTCCCCTTCCAGGTGGAACCCTTGCTGCCCTTCCCACCACCAACCTCAGCTCCTTCACTCCCCTCCAGGGACTCCCCAGCCATGGGGCTCTCTCTCCGGCCCACCTAGTGTCCCCTGTCTGCCCCCAAGCTTGGGGGCTTCCTGAGAAGCTGGCCCTCTGGGACCATGGCATCGCTCTGCATAATGGATCAGTATTTGGACAATGAACAGGACTCATTTTCGCGGGCGGCAGTGCCCCCACCCACCCACTGGCTTTCTTTCCTCCCCACCTCCCCCTGCCCAGCAGGCCCTTAGGCCTGGAGAGAAGATTCTGGAATCTGGCTGGGAAGGAGGGGCAGAGCCACATTCTTCTCAGGTCTCAGTTTCCCTGAAGGGGTTCGGATTAGATTTGAAATTTTAGAACTGCTTATCTACTCTTTCATTCAGCCAACGCTCACTGAGCCCCTTCTGTGTGAAGACTTTGCCCAGCTCTAGGAACTCAGGGTTTATAAACAGCGTTGACACCTGCTGCTCCCCCATCCTCCCCACCTCCTGGGAGTGAGGCCTTGTTTTCACTTTACTGAGGACACTGAGGCCCGTATGGACCCACCAGGAAGCAGTGGGGTCTCCCTGAGGGACTCTCTCGCGGGATTGGACTGCAGCGACCCCTCCAGAGTTCCAGAGAGCAGGGCGCTGTTCTTGGTGCTGAAGCCAGAATTGGGGCTTCGGGTTCAGAGACGAGCAGAGCGCTGTTCTTGGTGCTGAAGCCAGAGTTGGGGCGTCGGGGTCAGAGACTTGCAGGGCGCTGTTCTTGGTGCTGAAGCCAGAATTGGGCGCTTCGGGGTCAGAGAATTGCAGGGCGCTGTTCTTGGTGCTGAAGCCAGAATTGGGAGCTTTGGGTTCAGAGAGAGGCAGGGCGCTGTTCTTGGTGCTGAAGCCAGAATTGGGGGCTTCTGGCCCAGAGGGGCTTCCCTTCCAGCTTGGCCATCTGAGTTCCCTCCCTTGTCACGGGGCTCACATCCCATGGCCACCCTCCCTGGGAAGGTCATCACCTCTGCCACCTGAGGGGCTCACTCCAGCCCTGCTGGTCTCCTCCTCCTGCCCTACAGCTTCTGTGCCCTCACCCTATCCTGCCTGTCCCCTCGAAGGCGCTCAGTCCTGGCCCCACAGGGCTTGGAGCCCCTAAGCCGATCCCTGCCTCTCCGTCCACTGAGTGAATGGACAGATGAGAATCTTGGCATCTGTACACAACTGTGTGACCCCACATGTATCCCAGCCCTCCACTTCAAAGCATGAGATGACCAGGGCTGTTGGAATTGGAGCCTGGGCTCGAGGGGTCTGGGAGGACTTCCTGGGGGAAGTGGTCCCTCCAGAACTTGGACAGGTAGGAAGTGGGAATGATTCTCCTTTCACCGCCCCCCCCCCCCCCCGCCCCGCTCCAACCCTCGAGCTGAGCTTGGAAGGCTGAGGAGGGGGAAGCGTCTCATCCAGCGGGGGAGGAGAGAACAGAGCTCATTAAAGGAGGGGATAGGGCACACAGCTTCGGCGGGGGTGGGGGAGGCACTGACAAGAGAGAATATTTTATCGAGGCGGCTGCGATCTCTCTTCCAAGGCCAGCGGCCCCTCAGATATTGAGTATCCCTGTCGATGCCGGTAGCTGTAAGTGGAGGAAAAAAATCGCTTAATGGGCTGCTTGAGCCTCTCTCAGGTGGGTGGGTGCCGGGTGGCTGAGAAAAGAAGGTGGCGCCGGACCCTTAAAGGGGCCTCTGCTCCCCCTCCCCCTGGGCTTGGGGGGCTCAGGGAGGGGGCTCCAGACGGCTGCTAAGAACCCTTCAAGCTGTGATCCTGCTACATACAGCTGTGGCGTGTCCACTTGGTTTCTTCTCATATGCAATTACAGGATCTTTACTGCACCTACTGTGTACCAGGCCCCAAACAGCACAGGGAGCAGGGGAGCTCATAGTGTTGGGGTGGGGGCAGATCTCATCTCACAGCGTGACCCAGAATAACAGGAGCTGAGGGTGGGTCTGGGGGCTGGGTGGGTGGCCTGGGGGCTTCCCTGAGAAGGGACCATTTGCCCTGAAAGTCATCAGGGGAGCAGGCGTTAAGTAAAGAGAAGTGGGAACAGCATGTGCACAGCCTTGGCATTTGGAGGAGCCTGGGGTTATGAGGGGCTGGATCAGGCACGGCCTGAAGGAGGGGCTGCCAGGACAGGGGTTGAAGCAGGGTTGGGACGTGGTTGAATTATTAGTATTATTTTTTAATGAAAATAAGCACTGTTTTTGGGACAAGCTGGTGATACTATTTTCATTATAAATGAAATTATATGAATTTATATAATTTATAATATAAATTATAATATAATTTATATATATTATATTATATATTATATTTATATAATATATTATATAAATATGATATAAATTTATAATTATATAAATAATTATATAAATTATATAAATTTATATAAATATAAATTATATAAAAATATAATGAAATTATATAAATTTCATTATAAATGAAGGGGAAGTGAGTTGTGGATGTGAATTGCTCCCACTTCCTTCCCGCACAAAGCTGTTGAGCCAGGAGGACAGGAGACCATGGGACAGGGGCCTTGGGGGCTGAGAGAGCCTCAGACAGAGTCATCTGTGCAGGAGACAGACGGGAGAGCCAGGGCTCCCCTGTCACGGCCAACGTCAGGAAAGCTGAGTTACAAAACAGGGATCTCTATGCTTTTTGTTAAATTTTCTGTTTTTCAGCAAGCAGTATATGCACAGGGGGGTGAAATTTTAAAACCAACCGCAACAATCCTACAGGGTAAAATAAGCCTTCCCCCCTGCTCACCCCTCCTGTTCTGCCCGGTTCCCATCTGCATGGAAACCTCTGTACCAAGGTCTCCTCATACCTGTAAAAGTATGAGTGTGCCCACACAGACAGACTGCCATTTCTATTCCCGAGAGTGAACATTCTCCGCATGCTTTCTGGCACCTGTTTTTTTTCCCTTAATAGACTCTTCCTTTTAGAATAGTTTTATTAAAATTTTTAAAATGTTTTTTTAACGTTTACTTATTTTTGAGAGAGAGACGGAGCACGAGAGGCAGAGGGGCAGGGAGAGAAGGAGTCAGAGAATCCGAAGCAGGCTCCAGGCTCCGAGCTGTCAGCACAGAGCCCGACGCGGGGCTCGAACTCACGGACTGTGAGATCATGACCTGAGCTGACGTCGGACGCTTAACCGTGGGGCCACCAGGTGCCCCGTGGCCTGTTTTAGAAATAGGGTCTTTGTATACAATCAAGTTAAGGTGAGGCCGTTTGGGTGGGTCCTAGTCGGGTATGACTGGTATACGTAGGAGAAGGGGACATTTGGACACTCGTGAGCACGAGGGCAGAGATGGGGTGGTGTCTCAATGAGGCAGCGGACCCCAGAAGCTGGGAGGGCGGGGACAGACACCCCGGCCCTGCGCTTCCGGCCTCGGGGGCGGGAGAGGACGCGCTCTGAGCCGCCCCTTTGTTACGGCAGCCACGGCACACTCGCCCGGGACCTCAAGGGCGAACAGAGAGCTTACGCTCGGCCTCGTGCTTTCTCTGGGTTTTCATTGCACCACGTTGTGCATCCACCACTGAAGCATCACACGGAGGGCGTCGCTGCCTTAACAATCCCCTGTGCTCCACTCGCTCCTCCCCTCCCCCAGCTCGGCAACCGCACGCCCTTGTCCTGCCTTTTCCAGAACGTCCTGGACCTGGAACCACACGGTGTGTCGCCTCCTCAGTCTGGCTCGTGTCGCTGAGTGACGTGCGTCCGAGGCTCCTCCGTGTCTCTGCGCGGCTCAATGGCTCGCTTCTTCTTAGCGCTGAGTAATATGCCCTCGTCTGGGTGGACCACGGTCTACGCGTCCACCCAAGGGCTGAAGGAATCTTGGTTGTCTGGGTTTGGACAACTATGAAGCTTCTGTAAACGTCCGTGTCCAGGTGTGTGTGGACACGACTCGCCAACGCCTTTGGGGCCAGTAGGCTCCTCACCCAGTCTCTCTTGGGGTTCTGGATGCTTCGCCTAGAGGGCATCTCCTTCCGGTACAGCTGCGTAGCCCTCTGTGGTTGGACCACCTGTGACTTATTTAACCAGCATCCTGCTGTTGGCTACCTATGTGGTTCCCAGATTTTTGCCGGAACAATGGATGCTGCAGGGAACATGCTTTTACACAAACCCTAGCACACTTCCGTGCGTACACCTGTGGGATAAGTTTCTGGTGGAACACACAGGCCGGGGGGATTCATCTACTGTTTACTGAGCACCTACTATGTGCTGGGCATAGCTGTAAGGTGCTTGGGACCCAGCAGAGAAGGTGATAAGTAAAAGTTCTTGTCCTCACTAACCTTGCATCTTGGATTTGCCCTTTTAATCCTGTTAGATGTTGGCACACTGCCTTCCAGAAAGATCCACTTAAATTGACCCAATCACCACAAGCGTATAATTGTAATTGTGAGTGTGTGTGTGTGTGTGTGTGTGATATGGGGCTGTGAGGGGGTCCTGGTGTCCGTGGGCTCGTGGAAATGGTAGGGGGCACCTGGCCCAGGTCCCTGGAGAGGCAGGAGAAGCCAATAAGCAAACACGTCAGTCACTCGATCAGTCGAATCGGGTTAATAAAGCTGCCAGATGGAGAGATGGCTTTGAAAATCCATGCCCCCAGCCACGTCCAATGGGGACAGTGTTCTGGGACAGCTGACGCCCAGCAGGGCTGGTGTCTGGATGGGGTAGGAGGCACAGCCCGGGGTGGGGAGGCCTGTTGTCTGGGCAACGGTGCCAGTGGGCTGAGAACGTGCGGCCTGGGCCAGTGGTGTCGTGGCACAGCGATGCCTGTCGTGTTGTCCCATCCTGGACCCTGGGGACTGAGCAGCCCTCGAAATGCCAGCCCCTGCCCCCAGAGAGTGCCAAAATTCACCAAACGAATGCATAAGCAGAATCGCGGAATGTTCTCCCGGGGGAGGCACCTGCGGTTGGCAGATCCAGGGGGTCCCGAGAAGGCAGCCCCCGAAGGAAGATGAGCAGGGTGAGCAGGGGCGGGGCCACGGCACAGTCCCTGCGGTGGGGACAGCAGGAGAGAAGACAGGGAGCCGTGCGGGGACACAGCAGCTTGCATGGGGGGCAGGCGCACTCACACGCACACTGCACATGTGCACAAACATGCACAGCTCTGTGTTCTCACACACACCCTCACATGCACACACGCTCATACGAATATACGCCGGCACGCGCCCACATGCAGGCACCCGTGCACATGCACTCGCACAGGCACACGCTCGCCTGCACCCTCACATGTTCATGGACACACACACACATTAACACGAGTACACGTGGATGCTGCCCCACCGCACCCACTCACCCTCGCACTTCAACGTGAGCACGCTTACATCACACGTGCACACGCACACACGTGCCCAACCCCACTCTCGTGCATTTGCTCACACACGCCTATGCTGAAACGCACACGGAGCCCCACCCCCACTCGGACACGCTCGCACGCGGTCATTCAGGGCTTCCACGGACCCTTTCGCGTGTTACAGACCCAAGCAGCCATGTTCAAACTAGCTCATCCTTTGATAAAAGCCAGCCTTTTCATCTTGCGCACGAATTGGCTAACCTCCCCCTCCCCACTCAATAACCAGGTTAAAATAAAAATTGAATTCCAGCTTCTGCTTTCAGAAATAACCCCCACACAATCCACACCGGTCAATGCAGCCTTCCTCAGCTGTTAAGAATTAGAAATGCAAAGGCCGTGGAAGGGGGCTGGGGACTCCTCAGGTGCCGCATAATGCGGAAAGTGAAACAAAATGAGAGAAAATAAAATGAAAAAATAAAACAAATGCAACACGTTGGTGGGGTGGCGAGCCGCTCCGAGGCCAGGAGCCCTGAGCAAGATGCCCGCAGCCGATTTGGGGTGGGCCAGGCTGTGGCCAACAGTTCTGTCTACTTCCATCTCCTTCCAAGTGGTGCTAGGAATCTAGTCACGCCCGTATGGGCGGTGTGTGGGGGGCGGTTAACTGAGATCATTTCAACAAGTCTCTCAGCACTGGACTCGGCCCGGCAGGCGTATGGAAGCTGTTAGTGCACTAAACGAAACACACCCACGCCCACTCACATTGAGAAATTCGGTCTTGTTTTTCACCCCCGAGGAGAGAAGAAATATTTTTGCCCCCACACAGGGAGCCCCAGCATTTTATACACGGCACCTTTGTCTTTATAATAAACCCAGTTAGATGGTGGGGATTCGGACAGTTTGTTTTCGGCTGAGCTGGAAGGCTTTAGGGCACCGGTGTTTTCTGAAGTGGGCAACCCCGAGTCAGGGCCTTGCCCCTCCCTGGGCTGCTGAGAGAGGGGTGCTGTATAGGCACAAGATCGCACAGCATCCCCAAGCCCTTTGATTTCAACACCGCATTTTAACTTCAGCCATTGTGCCTCCTTACAGGGTTGTGGGCTACAGGCCGTGAGTGTGTGGGACCTGGGCATTGGATGAATGGATACGTGTTCCTGCTTTCCCGGGGCCGGAGGTGGGCTAGTGGTCTGCTCGGTGTGGCAGAGAGATCCCGAAGCCCCTGGGCCGCACTTCCTGGGAGCGGGTCCACCGCCAGCCCACACGTCCCGTCCCTGTGACTCGGGGTGCCCCTGGGCCAGGCTTGCTTTTCCCAGCTCAGGCAGGGGGCCAGCCAGCCCAGGGAGGTGGCAGGGTAGAGCTGGAAGACATGGCCCCGGGCGAGCTGGGGGCGCGGGGAGAGCTGGGGAGGGGTCCTCGCCGCCCCCTCGCGCGTCCCCCCTCCCCGCCCCGGCCATGCAGCCGCCCCCACCGCCGCAAGCCGTGCGTCCCCGAGATAAGAAACGGGTCAATAAACTTTTTTCCAAGGCGGGCCGGTTGCTCCAAGCTCCAGGGCCCCCTTCCCGCCCGCAGCCCCCTCCGCGCGCCGGGAAAGGTCAGACGGGAGGCGGCATCGACCCGCGCCCGCAGCCAGGCCCCCGGCCACGCCGCGGCCGCGCTGACCAACTGACCACGCGCCGCCCGGGACCCCGGCGCGCCGCCGGCCAATGGGAGCGCGCCGAGCCGCGGTTGCCGGGCAACGCGGCGGGAGGAGGGGCGGGGCCGGCGCGGCGAGGGAGGCGAGGCGGCCGCGATCAATCCGGCGCCCGCGCGCATGCGCGGCCCGCGGCCGGGAGGGAAGCTGCAGCCGGCGCCCAGTGGCCATCGATCGCCGCGGCCCGAGGCGCTTAATAAGCTCGGAGAAGGGCTTAAGGGAGGGGCCCGGTGCCCCCGCCACCCGCCACCTCCTCCCCTCCTGCTCCCTTCAGTAATAATAACAACAACAGCAAGGGCAGCTCGCCCCGTCCGCTGCTTCCTGCCCGCTGGACCAGTGCGCGGAGCATCCTTCCACGTCCCATGCAAGGGCTCGCTGAGCGTTCGGCTTCCTCCGGGGGCGTACGCTGGGGCCACGTGGCCCGAGCGGGCCTCCCGCCCCCCACGCCACCGGCCGAGTGGCCGCGGGGCATGCGGGCTGGCCCTCTGGGCCTCAGGGTTCACACCTGTAACGCAGCGCCTAGGGCTCTGCCGGGATTCAGGCAAGTGTGCCTTGAAGCGCTTTGTTTCTCAGTGGGCGTCAGGTGGGGAGGCTGAGGCCCAGACCGGGGTTGGGGTGGGGGGGGGCGTCCCTGGCTCAGAGACAGCAGCTGCGACAGGGCAGGTGGGTCCCCACCCCTCCTCCCGCTTTTCTCTGCCTCGGATTCATCTTCGGCATGATATTAGTGAGCATTTGCAGGGAGCGGGGCGCTGTGCTAAGTGCTTCGCAGTATGTAACCCAGTGGTTCTTCCAAATCTCGCGTGTTGGGCAAGTTATCCCCATTCGACAGACGAGGACACAGGAGTAACGAGGCCCTTCTCTCCTCCACGCCTCCTCTTGGTCTTTTCACCCCTCCCTCTGCCTCCCCTTTCTCGCCCTTATTCCCCTGAGGTCTCTGGGTTTAAAGCCCAGAGGTTTTCTGGGCACTGGCACAGAGAGGGAGGTCTTTGGATTCTGGGCCAGACTCTGGTCGGCCTCAAATGGGTGAGGACTGAGACTGGGGAGGAGGGGTGACCCGACCTCACACGGGAAGGAGGCACAGGGTCTGCCGAGGTGCCCTAGGACCTTATCGCCCGAGCCCCCACATCCCCTGTCACAACCAAGGTCCTCCAATCTCGCCCACAGCCTGCTGTGTGGCCACAACCAAGTCGGAAACTTAACCGCCTGGGCCTCCCCCCCCCACCTCCAGGCACCCCTGCCCTCCATCTTTAAAAGCAGGGGCAGTAACCCATGTAGAGAAAGGTCCTTCCAGCCTCTCCCAGCTTCTGGGGGTCATTGGCAGTTCTTGGCATCCCTTGGCTTATGGACACATCACTCTGATCCCTTTCTGTCTCATCCCACGGCTGTCTTCTGTCTGTGTGTTTGTGCATCTCTCTTCTTATAATGACACCAGTCGTTGGACTTAGGGGTCACCCTGATGCAGGATGGCCTCATCTTAACTCGATTACACGTGCAGACTGTATTTCCAAATAAATCCATATTCTGAGGTTCCGGGTGGATGTGACTTTGTGTGTGTGTGTGTGTGTGTGTGTGTGTGGTGGGGGGACACTGTTCAATTCACTACAGGCAGGCATAGAGGGAGGGGGTGCAAGAGTGGTCCTCTCCAGGGCCCCAGGAATTGTTGGGTACAACTAACTCTGGGCCAGGACCCTGGGAAAATGCTGGCAGAGGCCTGGGGCTTTCACAAAATGGGTTCGTGTGACCCTCCAGTTGTCACATGGTCTGTGTGTTTCACTTTATCATGTGGGCACAATTCCACGTCATTGAAATCTCTCCTCCCGCATCGACTTTCATAGGCATCCAGCAGCCTCCCCGTGAAGAGACATGGCTGTCTGTCAATCCCCCTCGCTCGGGCAGCAAGGCCGGCCCCCGTGCGCTTTGTTCGGGCAAATGGCAAAATGGTGTCCGATGAGTGTGACAGGTTGGCCTCGACTGGGGATGAAAGCATGGGTCATGGAGACCCCCAAACCTGTGCGTCTAACACTTGATTAAAGCATTTGAAGCACACTGCCCCGCGGGGCACCAGCATCACCCAAACACGGACAGACTCCCAGTGATGAGGGCGGACCGCCTCACTCTTGCGGACTGTTCTTTGCAAGCGAGGTGAATTCTTACCACATAGGATTCACCGTTTTAAAGGGTTCAGTTCAGTGGTGTTTAGGACATTCGCGGTGTTGTGCAACCATCACCATTATCCGGTCCCAAACACAGTCGTCTCCCCAAAACAAAGCACCGAGCCTCTTATGAGCACTCCCCACCCCCGTCCCCCAGCCCCTGGCACCCGTTATCCCATTTCCGTCAGGACTTGCCTGTTCTGGACGTTTCACGTAAAAGTAGTCACACGCGATGCGGCCTCACTGAGCGTTCATGTTTTCAAGGTCCGTCCACACTGTAGCGTGAATCGGAAGGTCACCCCCTTTTTTAAAAAAGAATTTATTTGTTGAATTGTGGTTAAAATACACATAACATGAAAAGGACCATTTTCACTTTCTTTTTATTAAAAAAAAATTTTTTTAGTTTATTTATTTTGAGGAGCAGAGAGAGAGGGAGACACCGAATCCGAAGCAGGTTCCACACTGACAGCGCAGAGCCCTACGTGGGGCTCAAACTCACGAACCGTGAGATCGTGACCTGAGCCCAAAACCAAGAGTTGGATGCTCAACTGACTGAGCCACCCAGGCGCTCCTTAACTTTCTTTTAAAAAAAAAAATTTACTTAGTTTTGAGAGAGAGAGAGCAAGTAAGGAGAGGCAGAGAGAGAGAGAGAGAGAGAGAGAGAAAATCCCAAGCAGGTTCAACGCGTCAGTGCCGAACTCGAGCTTGCAAACTTTGAGATCATGACCTAAGCCGAAATCAAGAGTCGGACCTTAATCAACTGAGCCACCCAGAAGCCCCCTTTCTAACCTTCTAAGTGCATGTGGCACACTCACGCTGTCGTGCACCCACCCTCCATCCATCTCCAGAACTTTCCATCTCCCCAGACTGAGACCCTGCCCCCAGGAAGCACGGACTCCCCGCCCCCCGCCCCACCCCTGGCTCCCACCGTCTGCTCTCTGTCTCTGTGGATGGGACTCCTCTAGGGACCCCCGTGCGTGGGGTCACGCAGGACGCGTCCGTCTGTGTCTGGCTTCTGTCACCGCGCACAGTGGCCTCCGGGTCCGTCCACGCGGTGGCAGGTGGGAGGACGTTCTTCCTTCCTGAGGTTGGGTCATACTCCGGGGTGTGTTCATGCCGTGAGCCGTGTTCACCCTTCATCCATCTGATGGACACTTGGGGTGTTTCCACCTTTTAGCCACTGTGGGTCATGCCGCCGTGAGCACGGATGTGCCTCAGTGACTTTCACCTGATCAGTTTCCAGGTGGCGGGTCCCACGGCAGTGGACAGTTCCCACGTGGGGTCAAGCATCCCAGACCCCACCCCCCACGGGACCGAGCCTGGAGGCTCCAACCTCCAGGGAAGAAGCCAGCAGGGACCCTGGACAGAGTCCCAGGTGTGGGACAGGACCCGCCTGAGTTTGACTCCCATCCATGTGGCCTTGGGCAAATCACTTCCCTTGCTTTGGGCCTCAGTTTCCTCATCTGGAGAATGGAAGCAAGGAGATCCTTAACCTCAAAAGCCTTAGCACAGAGCCTCCGCGATGCAGAGCAGGTCGTCGCTAAATGATTCTTGTTGTTGGTGCCATTATCACAATTCGGAAACCGTTCTTTAGTGGTATTATGACTGCTAGACGCTCAGAAGCCCACATCCCCTCTCCTGGCTCTCCCTTCCTCTCGGGCATCCCCAGCCCTCCAGCAGTATACGAATGCTGTAGTTATTTCTGATTTATCCTGGGCCCCCGAAGAAATACATTTTCTTCAATTATTAATCATCGAGGTGTGAGAGATACAGAGGAATGAAATTAGCTCCCTGACCTTTGGGGAGAAGGACACAGGGGTGGGAGGGGGCGGCCCCCGCTCCAGCGGAGGCCACATGGGGGACCTGGTGTGGGGGCTGGGACTCCAGGGTGGGTGAGGGAGGAGTCCCCAGGAGTCCGGGAGGGGGTTTGGGGGGGTGGTTGGAGAGGAAAGTCACCGGCCTCACTTCCCTTTTCTCTCTCCCGCTTGGGAGCCGTGGGCGTGGAGGGTCCGGCTGGATGTGGGTTGAGCTCAAAGGCGGGAGGACCTGGGGGGGGGCGGCACCCCCAGCTGTTGGAGGCAGGTTCTGCCCCTGTGGCCCCAGAACCCCTTCCAGTCTCTGCCACAAAGGTCTCCTTCCACCTCCCGCCGCCTCCTTCACAGCCCGCAGCTGGCCCTCCCACAGGTCTAGGGTCCCGGGGACCCCCTGCGGAGGGGGACCCAGGCCCGACACAGCCAGAAGGAGGCCCCAGGACCGGGCGTGTCTGGGAGACTGCGCCTGGGAGGGCCCTGGGGCGGGAGCTTGGAGGGTGGGGAGCGGTCCGTAGGCCTGTTGGGTGGGGACAGGGTGGCTGGCCGGTGGCTGGACGTGTAGCTGGCGGGGCCACGGGAGGTGAGGAGATACGGGAGGGCTCAGAGCAGACGAGGTTGGACTTGAAAGGTCCCTGGGGAGCCCGGTGGGGTCAGCCAGGGAGGGACTCCTGAGGGAGAAGGACCAAGGGCCCTGGCGGGTGGGGCAGAAGAGGCCAGGCCTGGACCAGGGAGAGCTGTGAGGGAAAGACACCCCTCCAGTATCCAGTCCTGTGGCTCCAAACCCCGCGGCTCCCTATTCCCTCCAGGGTTAAAAACCACAGCCACGCGGAGCACCGCACCAGACCTCGCTCCTCCCCACTCACCCTCCTTTCAAAGACAGGTCACCGCCACCTGTCCTTGGGGTCTGCTGAGTGCCCCATGGTGTGTCCAGCCTCTGAGGCCCGGCACACGCCCTTCCCTCTGCTGAAACTCTGCTCCCGGCTGAGAGCGAGAGGAGGCAGGGATGCAAGTCGGTGAACGCTAAGGAGGCCAAGAAGCCCCCACAGGGTATGTGCGACAATGCCCATTTCACAGAGAACACAACTGAGGCCCAGAGAGGTTAAGAGACGCACTGGAGGCCACACAGCCTGGCAGTAGAGGAGCCAGGTTTTCTTAGTTCCACATCACCCCAAACAGCTAGAGGAGGGTTTGCAGACGAGGCCACAGCGCACAGCGCCCCCCTCCCCCCCGCGGGTCTGAGAGGCTTCCAGGGGGGCGCTGTCCCTCCCCTGCGAGCCCCGAGGCCCATCCTGCACGCGCACGGTGGGGACGTTCTCCCGGGGCCCCTGAGGCTGGAGCCCGCGGGGGCAGGGGCGCGGGCAGCGTCCCGTGTGGGGCCCGGCGGGGGGGTGGGGATGGGGATGGGGGGCCGCCCGCCCTTCCTCCCCGCTCGCTGCGGCGGCGGCGCCGATCAGCAGAGAGCGATCGATGGCGTATCGAGCACTTTTCAAGCTTCGGTGATTTTCGTGGATTCAGTGTAAACCACAGCCTGGGCCCCCCGCTCCCATCGACCTCGGGCAGAGGCGCCCCTCCCCACGATCTGGCGCTGACAGTTCCCGCTGCCTGGCTCTGCGCCCCAGCACCCCGCACAGAGAGGACTGGGGGAGGGAGAGGGGCAGCGTGGGCAGAGTGGGGGCGCATCGGGTGGGAGAGGCGACTGCGAGCCCTGGAAGGTGGGGGCGGGGGCGAGTGGCCGCCCCAGGCGTCAGAAGGTCCCTCTGGAAGGAGGCCAGGCTGGGAGAGCGCAGAGGCTGGGTCTCTGGGCTCCCTACCCTTCCAAGAACGTCTCTTTCCTGGGGACCCTGCGCTCCCTTCTCCAGGCCTAGGCCCGGTCCCAGCCCCAAACCCAGTGGCTGTTCCTGCTTCCTGTGATCCGCTCCCACAGACCTCCCTTTCCTCTGGGACCCCGTGGGCCATTTTCTGCAGACAACACTGCTGACTCCTGAGCCAGTATGAGATTACTTCCCACCTCACCTAATACTTGGAAAGGGACTTCCACAAGGCAGAGGCTGCACAGGTAACCTGTGCAAAACAGTCTCGCCAAAGCTGCTTTGCTCATCCACCTGTATGCCCACGCACCCTCCCAGTTACCAACATGCCCACCCCTGTGTTCATGCGTCTACACGTGATTCACTCACCAACCCACCCATACACCTTTCCTCCCAGGCACGTCTGCTTAGCCATCCACCCATCCACCCACACAAGCCAACGGAGCGCGCTTTCACCAGCGTGCCCAACGACTCACCCATCCATCCATCCCCTCACTCACCTACTCATCGATTCACCCGTCCATCCTTCTACCCATTCATCCACCCATTTATTGGTCCTTTTAGCCATCTACCCATCCATCCCCTCATCCACTCACTGAATCGCCCATCCATCCTTCTACCCATTCATCCACCCATACACCTACCTATCCACTCACACATCCGTCCGTCCATCCATCCATCCATCCGTCCATCCATCCATCCTCCATCCGTCCATCCACTCACTCACCTACTCATTGATTCACCCATCCATCCTTCTACCCATTCATCCACCCATCCACCCATTTATACGTCCATTCTCCTACACATTACACACATATTCATTCATCTACCTTTCCACTCACACATCCATCCATCCATCCGTTCATCCACCCACCCATCCATCCATCCATCCATCCATCCATTTATCTATTCATTCTCCTACACATTACATACCTATTCACCCATCTTTGTATCCATCCATCCATCAATCCATCTACCCATCCACCCGTCCGTCTATCCATCTGTCCATCCATGCAACCCCCAAACCGCTCATCCATTTACCCATGCATTCACCAATACATCCATCCGTTCATGCATCCATTTATCTATCATTTTAGCCATCCACTCATCCTTTCTCCCATCCATCCACCTTGCCACCCACCCACACATTCATGTACCTGCCTATCTACCCACTCATCTATCGTCCCTTCTACTCAACTGGCCATTCAACCATCCTCTTCTTCATCTACTGTTTCCTTCACCCTTTCATCCACCTGTCTACCCACCCATCTATCCACCCACCCACCTATCCATTCATGTCTACCACAGACATTTTCTGTGGTCATTTCTGGGCCACCCTGATGCTGCATTCTGGGGATAAAGGTGACTCCGACCTGGCCCTACTCCATGAGTTCCCAGACGAAGGACATTTCACTTGCACATGGCGAACTAGGTTCAGCCCAGACAAGGGCCGACACGAGGTATCACCTCATCTGAAGGAGGTGCCGTTTTACAGATGCACAAATCAAAACCTGCACAGTTAGGGAGAAAAGATGCCAGGACTGCCCAGAGCCAGAGCCACCTACCGGCTTCGTGGTGGTCACAGCAAGACTTCCGTGGCCACCCCACGAGAATTGACCACGGTTGAAGCTCTCTCTACGATTCTGCTCCTCCTCCCTGCCCTCTCCTCTGCCCCAGGGCTGCCCTCTCCTCTGTCTCTGCCTGCCCTCCCCCTCAGCAAATCTTTGTTGAAATGCAGCAGGGAAACACCAAGTGAGGTCCCACAAGGAGATTGTGTTCTAGTGGGGGAGACAGGGGCAAAAGCAGTAAAAAAAGAAAAAAAAAAAAAGCAAAGAAATAGAATAATTTGCTGCAAAGCGGGTTCCCAAGCTCTGTGCTCTGGCTGGACGGGCACGCGGGGCCAAGCACCTGCCTGCTTCCTCTTCTCCTGGAGCTAAGGAATGTTGAACCCAGGGTTCCACAGGCCTCAGAGCCGGGGAGGCGGCCCCACGAAGCAGGGATGGGGGGGTGCAGGCATGTCACAGCGAAAGAAGGAGGCGGCCGCACTGCAACCCCCTTCATAATTAATAAATGAAGAATATGGTTGTTAATCGATGCAGCTGTGAAGAGAATATTGATTCCAACCTCGCGCTATTTTTTTTGTGCCGCTTAGATTTTTACACCTCATTTAGAACAAGGCTTCCCCGGGGAACTCTTAAAACCAAAAGATATTTGCAGGACTCCAGTGGGGCGGGGGGGCAATGTCGGGGCGCAGTTCGGAACGGGGAAGGGGGGCCCCGGTAGTGAGTATCGGCGGGTGGGGGCGGGGGGCGAGGCAGAGAAATACTCTTTATCATCAAAGTTGCCGAATCACTGTGTCTTTCCCCGAAGCGCCCATTTGAATATTTGATTAAGGATCAATTATTGCGGGTATTGGGAAAGGTCATTGGGCAAATCCTCACGAGGCCATGGGGGAAGTTTCAGGGGTAGAAAAAATAAATCTCGTTATTAGTTTTTATTACACAAACGCCGCCCGTCTATGGTGGCAAAACCGCAGTAAAATGAAGGTGATCCACCAGCACAACAGAAGAGACCTGTCCCGCCATTCCAGAGAGGAGCCCTGAGGTTTCTCACACGCAAACGTGCACACTCGTGTGAAATAATTGTACCTGAATGTTACAGAACTTTACAGAAATGGCTTCATGCTGTGCGACCTGCACCAGGAGGTTAGCAGTTTTTTCTGATTAAAAACATGTCACCAGAGTCAGAAACGACTCAAAAATACTGAATAGTTTAACGGAGGAAATGTGACCGTTGATCGTTTCTTTCCTTACAACTGCCAATGCTGGGCTTTTTTTTTTTTTTACATAAACTTTTTTATTTTGGATTAATTAAAAAAATTTTTTAATGTTTAATTTTTGAGAGAGGCAGAGAGACAGAGCGTGAATGGGGAAGGGGCAGAGAGAGAGAGAGAGAGAGGGAGACACAGGATCCGAAGCAGGCTCCAGGCTCTGAGCTGTCAGCACAGAGCCCGACGCGGGGCTCGAACTCGCTAACCGCGAGTTCATGACCAGAGCCAAAGTCGGACGCTTAACAGACTGAGCCCCCCAGACGCCCCTGGAATAATTTTAGACGTACAGAAAAGTTGCAAAGCTAAGACAGGGCCCCCCTCGTGTGAGCACCTACGTCCCCACTGTGTGTCTGTTAGAACAGAAAAAGCGCAGACACAACACTGTGCCATAGCAAATGGACTTGGTTTGGGTTTTGCCAGGTTTTCCAGAATCCCGAGGATTCCACATTGAATTTTGATCCATGATAGTTCAGGCTTTTCTCATGCAGATATACTTGGGGATATGAATACACCCATCTTATAAATAGGCAATCGAAACGCTGTTTTGAGGCCTTTTTTTTTTTTTTCCAATTAGTGTAATGTTGTGAATATTTTTAGGCCAGTAGATAAACATCTTTTTCACAATTTTTGATAGCTGTAGTCTGCCAATATAACTGGGTTTATTTATATCTCTTTTCCTTATTTTAAAGATTGAAATGAAATTCACGTATCGTAAAATTAAACATTTTAAAGTATGCAATTAAATGGTGTCTATCATAGTCACAAAGTCAGGCAAACACGTCCACCATCAAACTCCAGAAAGAAGCCCCTTCTGTCTCCAGTAAGAATCACCCCCACTCCCTCCCTCATCCCCCAGCACCCACGAGCCCCCTTCCCATCTATGGATCAGCCTGTTCTGGACGTTTCACACACGTGGACTCACACCCCGTGTGGCCTCTCGCGTCGGGTTCCCTCCCTGAGCGTCATGTGTTCGGGGTCTATCGGCGGGGCGGCGGGGGTGGGCGCCTCGCTCCTGCTGGCGGCCGAGGGGCGTGCGCGTGCGTGGTGGACAGAGTATGTATCTGTCCAACTGTGGATGGACGCTTTGTCATTTCCACTTTTTGACTCTTGTGAATCCTGCTCCTGTGAACACGTGTGAACACGTGCATATTTGGGTGCCTGCCTTCAATTCCCTGGGGCCTCCGCCTGGGTGTGATTTGCTGGGTCAGACGGTGATCCTGCGGTTAACTTTTTTGAACGTCCAGGTTTATTTAATCAGCCACCTATCATTTAAATCGGTACCGTGTTCTCTCGTTAAGAGCAGTACTGTGGTAAGCATCCCTGAACTACATCTTCTCTGATGGCCTCCCAAAGTACAGGGTCCTCACTGGAAACCAGGTCCGCTGAGAACGATCGCCAGATCCCCTTGTTGAAGGGCTGTGCTCTGCATCCTGTCCCAAGGGACGAGCAACACCCACATCTGCCCCGGGGAGGGTATCGCTCCTCTGTTCAGATGTGCTGATCCCTACATTGGTTTTATCATCTCGTCTCATCTGGGCCATTTGTCATTGCCTTCGTCAATTGCCTGTTCTGGTGTTTTGCCCATTTTTCATTGGGGGTGCCTGTGTTTGTTCTTAACGATGTGTAAAATCTCTTTATAAACTAACTTTTGCCATTCACTTTTGAACATGTTTCTAAGTTTATCATTTGCTGCTACTTTTGTTTAAATGTTCTGTTTGTCTTCGGTTGCTTGCTATAAAACTGTCCCTTCACCCCCAAATTACATGCATTCAATCATCCTCCTATTACCACTTGTCCTTTCAATATGGCTGTGCTCTCATCACTTATGTTTAAAATTGTATTCCATCTGGGATTTACTTGTGTCCCTTTTGTCGTCTCTGGCAGAATTCTCTTTTTTTTAAGTTTATTTATTTATTTATTTGAGGGGGAAGGGGCAGAGAGAGAGGGAGGGAGAATCCCACGCAGGGTCCGCACTATCAGCGCAGAGTCTGACTTGGGGCTCAATCTCACGAACCGGGAGATCATGACCTGAGCCAAAACCAAGAGTCGGACGCTCAACCGACCGAGCCCCCCAGGCGTCCCCCTTGCATGCTTGTCATAAAGGAAACCAGACAATACGGAAGTCGCATTCAGCAAGAGTGAGGTGCATACTTACTGGATGCGCATACTTACTGGACAGAACTGGTGCTGTTCTAAGTACTTGCTCAAGGCATTATGTAATCTTCGCAGGAACCGCGTGGTGTGGGTTCGCTAGCTTGCAGACCTGGAAGCTGAGGCACAGAGAGATCAAGCCACCAGCCGAAGCTCACACAGCTGGTTCTCAGTGGCCCCTGGTCCCAGCTGGTCTGTGCTGGGCTGCCCGGAAGTCCCCGTCCACTCCCTCTCCCCAGAGAAGGAGAGGATGTGGGCATGTGTGACCTTGCATAGTTAGGAGCTCACACGCACACTGCTTCACATCTTTACTGGTTCCATAGTGGCAATGTCTGGCAGGTTTCTCTGTCCGCGTGCACGTGAGGCAGTCCCATTCTTCTCGGCGGTTCCGTAATGCGTGGGGGTGTCCTGTTGGGAATGTAGCCTGTTTTATATGATAGACATCATGCTGGACAAATTCTGTCTCCCCCAGGGCTCACCTTGCCCCCTGCTCTGTGTCCTGCGAGGCTGGCCCACGTGCCTTCTTGCCCCCTGGTTCCCATTAGCGGTTGGCCAACGAGGAGCTCTTGCAGGAGGTTGGAGGGCAGGAGAAGTTCAAGGGTGTGCCATCCCTGTGGCTTCTCAAGTTGTCTGAACCTTTGTTTAAAACACACACACACACACACACACACACACAAACTGAACAATAGTCTTTAATAAACGCACCTCAATTTCTGTGTGTGCAGGAACCATCTCTTTCCTGCACAGACTCTTTTTTTAAATTTCTTTTTAATTTTTGAGAGAGAGAGAGAGAGAGTGTGACCAAGGGAGGGGCAGAGAGATTGGGGGACAGAGGATCAGAAGCGGTCTTTGTGCTGTCAGCACAGAGCCCAATGCAGGGCTCAACTCATGAACGGCGAGATCATGAGCAGAAGTTGGATGCTCAACCGACTGAGCCATAACCCTGTCTCGGTTGCTGGGCTTGGGGAAGCACACCGCCAGAGACCCCACGGTTGTGAGCAGCCGGGTTCTGCCACCCAGCAGGTGGCCCGGAAGGGGTCACGAGGCTGCAGAAGGCGTGGGGCCCGGCTGACCAGGCCCCGGCAGCTTTGTGAGTCGCTGAGGGCGGAGTCCGCTGCACTGTGCCCCGAATCTGTCCTACAGAACTTGCCAGGTAATAAGCGGGTGTTGCTTTAAGCTGCTAAATTTGTTGCTGCTTGTTACGCAGCAGTGGATAACGCGTGCATCTGGCCACGGCGGTGAGGGGTGAGGACGCGGTGCCCTGTGTCACTAAGGCCAAGTTAGGTCTCCGCTTGGCTCACGGCCCCCAACGTCCCCGGCGCCACGGCAAGTCACGTGGTTGAGCCCGGGGGGGGGGGGGGCGGGACGTTAGCCCTCGTCCCTCACGGCAAAGTCCCCTCAAAAGAAAGTCCGAAGATTTGGGCCCGATTTGCAGTCAGTGTGCGATGGCAGAGACCTTGACGGAGTCAGACATTTATCTTCTTTCCAGTAACAGCAACAACAAACAACCAGAAAACCGAAACGAGTCAAAGAACGTGCGATGAACATCTTACGACGAGCTCCGTATGGTCGTGAGGGATTTTAGACCCTCGGGAATGGGTTCTCTGCGGTGTAAGGGAGGTGTAGACAGCCCCCTTCAATATCTCTATAAATGGTGCCCAGCTGTGCCAACAGCTGTCTCCCACTGAAAACGAAAAGGCACCTCCATTAACGTGAGGTTGATACACACTTCGGTTAGCTTTCTGGCCAGTGATAGGGGAACGTCATAACTTCCTAATTCCTGTGATTTCACGCTACCCATCATTTCTGTGTGTGTGCAAAAGTGAGTGCCCCCAACACTCCACTGCTCTTAAAATCCAGGCAACCCCAAGTGTGTTTTCTGCCACATGAACTTTAGAATAATTCTGCTCAGTTCTCCTTCACCCTGTGAAATAAAACTGATTGGAATTTTGATTGGTATTGAAATAAAAATGTATAGATTAATTTAGAGGAAATCGGCATTTTCACATTGGATCTTTTCACTCAGTGCGTGGGGCATCTCTCACTGTTTATTCCACGCTCTTTTTTTGTCCTTCAATAGTTGATATTTTTTGACATCCCTGCATGTGTCTTACATGTGGTTGTTTTTTTTTCCCCCAAAGCCTGTGGAGTTTTTGTTCTATTGTTGTTATGGGTAAATTATTATTTTTTGTAATATATGTTCTCACTGGTTCCTGCCAGTCTGTAAGAAGCTGTTATTGGTTTTGTGTATTTGTCTTGTAACCATCTTCAATATGCTGGTGGTTCTTTTTTTTTTTTCCTAACTTTTATTTATTTTTTGAGAGACAGAGAGAGCATTAGCGGGGGAGGGGCAGAGAAAGAAGGAGACACAGAATCCGAAGCAGGCTCCAGGCTCCGAGCTGTCAGCACAGAGCCCGATGCAGGGGCTCGAACCCACAAACCGTGAGATCATGACCTGAGCCGAGGTCGCAAGCTCAACCGATTGAGCCACCCAGGTGCCCCACTAAGGGTTCTTCATAAATTTTCTTGGTGTTTCCATGATACCATGACACCCTCCAAAAATAATGATGGTTGATTGGTTTCATATTGGGGCTGTAACAATACAATCCAGTCTGTTGCCTCCTCGTCCAACATCAACCCAGACTATTTTGTTTTCCTGTCTTATAGAGTGGGCTAGCGCTTCCGGTGGGGAAGGTCAAAGCACACTGGCAATGCAGATGACTTACTCTGGGTAATCGGCATTGACCAGCAGGCGTCCTGGAAAAGGGAAGGGGGCTGACCCCATCAGAAGGACGTGGATGTCCCCGTTCAGCACTCACTGTACATGTGCGCTGGGCTTCAGAGACTTCGGGATGGTCGCTCGATGCAGCGTCCTGCGTGGACCTCATGTCCAGCTGTGCTCCCACGTGGACACCTTGTCCCTTTTCAAGGCACGTGTGGGTCACCAATGAACAAAGCAGAAGCCGTCCTCAAGAACCTCTTTCTTCCAGACTGCCATGAAGATTCCCGTGATGAATAATGATGTTGACCGATGTGGTTTCTTTATCGCATGACGGGCACAGCCTCCTATCCCCACCTTACCTAGAACTTCTGTCCAAGGTTGTGGCACCTACTGACGAAGCTTTGTGTTCATTCCCTCCTAGCCATTAAGACAGTGAGGTATGTGAGTGGATTTGCGAATTCTGACTAACTTCTGCCTTATTTGATGGTGGTGTTTTTTTTTTTTCTTCACATATCTCTGGATTCACCTGGACAACAGCTTTGAGCTCCCGCATCCTTTGAGGGATGGGAGGGGCCGGCAGGTCTCTTTGTCATTTTATTTCTGGCAGGTTTGGTGTTGGGGTCTTCCGGTTTTGTAAAATACTGTAATGGGGAGGGGACTGTATTAATTTCGTGGAATGGCCATAACAACGTACCACAAGCTGGGTGGCTCAAAACCACAGAAATTAATTTCCCCACGGCTCTGGGGGCCGCTTCCTTCTAGAAGCTCTGAGGGAGAATCTGTTCCGTGTCCTTCAGCTTCTGGGGACGCTGGCAATCCTGGGGGCTCCTTGGGTAGTAACAGGGTGACTCAGACCTCCACCTCTGTCCTCACGTGGCTGTCTCCCCTGTGCGGCTGTCCGGGTTTTCCCGTGGCCTCCTTAAAGGGACCTCAGTCACTGGATTCAGGGTCACCCTACCCTGGCGTGACCTCCCCTTAGCCTATTACACCTGCAAAGACCCTACTTCCAAGTAAGGTGACTTTCTGAGCTTCTGAGTGGACGTGAACTGTAGGGACAGGACAGTGTCCCCAGTGCAGGGACGCTTCTCATTTTCCATGCTTCTGGATGGCTGAGCAGAATCAAGTTTATTTCTCCTTTCTTCAACCTTGAAGGAACTTCAGCTGTGAACCCGCAGAGTGGACGCTGGTCCTTGGCCTTCCCCCCCCCCCATCTCCCACCCTCTAGACCCCCTCCTCAGGGGCTTTCCAAAAGTTGCCTCATTAACATGGAGTCAGGTGTGGTTGAAAGGGGCCTGTTAAGAATAACAAAAGATTCCTCTACGTCTCTGAACACTTAGGAAATTCCAAGGTTTTGTAAGCTCTGTTCCGGGCACAGAGCCGAAGACCAAATATATGTGTTTCTAATTATGAATAACAGAATCACATCTCCCCTACAGGAAGCCCCGTCCCATCAGCCATCACCCCCTTCCCTCCCCCTCCCGCGGCCCCCCCCCCGAGCCCCCCTCCTGTCCCCGGATGAGCCCGTTCCGGACGTTCCACACCCGCGGACTCACACCCTGCGTGGCCTCTCGTGTCCGGTTCCCTCCCTGAGCGTCGCGTGTTCGGGGCCCGTCCGCGGGGCGGCGGGGGCGGGCGCCTCGCTCCTGCTCGCGGGTGAATGATGTTCCCGTGTGCGGATGACGCACGTTTTGTTCACCCAGTCACCTGTCGATGGACACGTGGGTCGTCTGCACCTGTGGCTGCGTGGACACAAGTGCACAAGTTTTTGCTGGAACGCCTCTTTCCAGTTATTCTGTGAGGAGCCCCCCGCACCGTCTAGGCCTGCGCCCGGTCACGCGTTTTCCTTTCTCGCTCTGCTGCTTTGGGGGTCGATTTTGGTAACTGAGGTTTTTTTCCCAGAAAATCAGCCGTTTCACCCCCGTCTTCAAGTTCGTTAGCGCAGAAGCCCACGGCGTTCTTTCGCGGTGCATCTAAACACCCTTGCTATTTATGGTTTCGCGGACTCTCTTTTTTCCCTAATTCTCATTTGTGTTTCTTTCTCTGGTTTTCTTGATTACACCAGCCTGTTCATCTATTTTCAAGCGCTTTATTTATTTTATTTTATTTTTTTCAGAAAAGCAGCCATGGGATTTATTTATTAATTCTGCTGTTTTCCCCTTTTCTAAGCCATTAATTTTGGCTTTTATCTCTATTAATTTGCTCCTCTGCCTTCGTTAGCTCTGATTTGGGCTTACCGCTCCCTTCCTGAGCTGCTGACTTTATTTACAGTTACTGCTTTGTTTGTTTTTTTTCTCCAGCAATGAAAGCATTTAGGGCAATGGACTTGGGCCCGTTTCTAAAACACTCTGGGATTGTTTGGACCTGAGAGTTACTTCTTTTTAATATGTCGTTTTTAGGGGCACCTGGGTGGCTCAGTCGGTTAAGTGTCCGATTTTGGCTCAGGTCATGATCTCGCGGTTCGTGGGCTCGAGCCCCACATCGGGCTCTATGCTGACAGCTCGGAGCCTAGAGCCTGCTTCGGATTCTGTGTCTCCCTTTCTCTGCCCCTCCCCAGCTCATGCTCTGTCTCTCTCTCTCTCTCTCCCTCAAATAATAAATGTTAAAATATACATACAATTATAAAAAAACCCCAAAAGCCAGAACAAAACTTTATTTTATTTATTTTTTTTTAATTTTTTTAACGTTTTATTTATTTTTGAGACAGAGAGAGACAGAGTATGAGTGGGGGAGGGGCAGAGAGAGAGGGAGACACAGAATCGGAAGCAGGCTCTGGGCTCTGAGCCATCAGCCCAGAGCCCGACGCAGGGCTCGAACTCACGGACCGCGAGATCGTGACCTGAGCTGAAGTCGGACGCCCAACCGACTGAGCCACCCAGGCGCCCCACAAAACTTTATTTTTCTTTCTGGCGTCGCTCCTCGTGGCTGGCCAGCACGGCCGGGGTCCTCCCGCTCTCTGCAAGGTGCTGGGCTCTGTGTCCAGGAGGCAGCCACCTCTTCCAGCCTCCACGGGTCTCGGGGGAAGTTCTGTCCGCTGTCCTGGCAGAGTGTGACGGGCTCATAGGCTCCACCTCCTTATTTCCACCACACTGACCCTTGTCTGGCTCACTTTTCTGTTTAATCCCCTTTGACCAGGACCAGGAGAGATGCGAGGCTTCTGGCCACTTTGTCCCGAACTTCTGAGACTGTTTCCTTATGTGACAGCTTTGTGCCAGCCTATTCGTTGCACGTTTTGTGGGCATTTCATGCTTTTTAAGTTTATTTGTTTGTTTTGAGAGAGACAGAGACAGAGGCAGCAGGAGTGGGGGAAGGACAGAGAGAGAGAGAGAGAGACAGACAGAGTGAGTGGGGGGTGGGGTCAGAAAGAGAGGGAGACACAGAATCAGATGAAGGCTCCAGGCTCCAAGCCGTCAACACAGAGCCCGACGCGGGGCTCGAACTCGTGAACCGTGAGATCATGACCTGAGCCAAAGTCGGGTGCTTACCCGACCGAGTCCCCCAGGCACCCCACTTTACTTTTTAGAGCAGTTGTAGGTCTGCTGAAAAACTTGAGCAGAAGATCCGACCTTCCCACGCACCTGCTGTCCCCACGCACCCAGGCCCCCTCCATCAGGGGCTCATTTGTCACACGGGGTGAGATTGCTTCATGCGTCATTATCTCCCCAAGTCTGCCGGCCACGTTCAGATTCACTGCAGGTGCTGTGCCTTCCGTGGCGTTTTATTGCCTGAGGTCACGTTCCCACCACTGTGGCCTCAGGCAGAACAGTCCCGGGGCCCTGAAATCCCTGAGCTCCGCCCATTCACCCTCCCCCACCCCGACAGCCGTGCCCCCCCCCCCCCCCGCCGCGGTCCTGCCTTTTCCAGAACATCCTGGACTTGGAACCACACAGGGTGTCGCCTCCTCGGCCTGGCTTCCGTCACCGAGTGCTGGGCGTCTGAGGCTCCTCCGTGTCTCTGCGTGGCTCGATGGCTCGTTTCTTTTCAGCCGTCTGTCCCGTCATCTGGGCGGAGCACTGTGCCATTCTCCATGCACCTGTTGAAGGACATCTTGGTTTCCAGGGTTGGGGTTTCAACAAAGCTTCCAGACACACCGTCCTTCCGAGCGGTCCCCCCCGTCCCCCACCCCCACTGTCAGGCTTTTGGCAGTTCCGGTCAGGTGCACTGCTATCTCGTCATTTTATCTGCAGTCTCCTCGGGACCCACACGAACTCACCTGTCACCTGTCCATCTTTGCTGGCGAGGTGCCTGTTCGGGCCTTCGTCCCACCTTTCAATCAGGTTGTTTTCTCATTGTTGACTTTCGCATGCTTTTTGCATATTTTGAACAGCAGTCCTTTATCAGACGTGTCTGTTGCAAATATTTCCCTCCAGTCTGTGGCTTTTCTTCTTATTCCGTTGACGGTGTCTCTCACGGCACAAGCTGTCGGTTTTAGTGGAGCCTAGTGGATCAGTCACGCCTTTCGTGGGTCGCGCTTCTGGGGGTAACATCTGAAAAGGCCTCTCCAAACCCAAGGGCATCTAGATTTCCTCTTATGTTTTAAAATAACATTTAAAAACAAAACCTTTTTTTTTTTTTAACATTTATTCTCTTTTGAGAGACAGAGAGACAGAGTGAGAGTGGAGGAGGGGCAGAGAGAGAGAGAGGGAGACACAGAATCCGAAACAGGCTCCAGGCTCCGAGCTGTCGGCACAGAGCCCGACGCGGGCCTCGAACCCACGGACCGCGAGATCATGACCTGAGCCGAAGGCGGACGCTTAACCGACCGAGCCACCCAGGCGCCCCACCATGTGTCTTTCAAAGACGTAATTTTATTAATAGAACAACACCCTCTACTAACCTTTTGTCGCTTCCCTAAAACTCCCGCTTTGTGTTGATCTGATCAAGGATTTCGTCCCAGTCTTTTCCGGCACTAAACGATTATGTTTGCATGTTACGTGTCATCTCTCAAAAATCACGCTTACCGTCTGCATCACAGTCAAATTTCCAACTCTTCTACATACGCAACGTAGTGTGTAAATGCTATAATCGTGCATCACACTCACTTCTTTGGGGGATTCCTGTATTTTGCTTCCGTCTGTCTGTCTGCACAGCGTTCGTCAGATCTTCTAGGAAAGGCTTCCCGAGCTGCCTCTGACAACGGGTGGCCGTTGCCTTCGTAAGCGAATGGTGACTTGGCTGGGACCGTGCTTTCCCGTGAAAACGTTTTGCTTACGGCCTTTTAAAAATGTTTCTTCCCGGCCTTATCGAGGTGTCATCGACACATAATATTGGAGGATATTTGACGCGTGTCGTGTTCACGTTGTGAAGGACCCCCCCCCCGCCGCCGGCCCCGCCGCCTTGTCGATGAACCCACAACCTCACATACTCATCTCTGTGGGTGCGTGAGGAGGCCTTACTGCCTTTAAAATGCGAGGTGAGGGGCGCCTGGGGGGTTCCATCGGTGAAGTGTCCCATTTCAGCTCCGGTCATGATCTCACGGTCGATGGGTTCAAGCCCCGTGTCCGGCTCTGTGCTGACAGCTCAGAGCCAGGATCCTGCGTCCCTCTCTCTCTCTCTCTGCCCCTCCCCGGCTCGCGCTCTGTCTCTCAAAAATAAATAAACATTCAAAAAATTATTTTTTAAGTTTAAATGTGAGGTTATCAAGGAGAAATCCGAAACCAAGTTGGTTTTTATCTCTTGTAGGCTGTTTGTGTGTTTTAATGAGCTTTATTTTTTTGGAGCAGTGTTAGATTTACAGGAAACACACTCCGGACGGGGAAGAGCTTTCCTGGAGCCTCGTAGCCGGTTCCTGGTTATTAGCGTCTCAGGTTATGACGCACAGGTGTCCCAGCTAATGGGCCGATACGGATACGTAATTAATAACCCAAGGGTCACGCTGTCTTCCAATTTCCTAGAGTCCCCGAAATGTCCTTTTTCTGCCCCAGAATCGCCCACGCCTTCGGTCCTCGCGTCCCCTTTATCTCCTCGGCTGTGACGGTTTCTGAGATTTCCTTTGCTCTTTGTTTCATCTGCTGCGTTCCGTTCGCTTCCCTTTAGTCTCCAAACGCACCGATCCCGCCAGGAGGAAGGTTGACGTTGGTCGCTTTCCTCTACTTTTGCCTCAGGGACGGAAGCCCCTTTTCTGGGCTTGTGTAGACCCAGGCCCATTCCTCCCCGAGGAAGGTTTTCTTCTGCTGTCTGTGGAATGCGGCTCCGTTTGCTCTGCCTTCTGGAACCTTCTGGCAAACCGGCAGTCCGCGTGCCCTGGGTGTTCCGCGGCGCTGATGCTTTTTAATTTTTTTTTTTTTTTTAACGTTCATTCGTTTTTGGGAGACAGAGTGTGAGCAGGGGAGGGGCAGAGACAGAGGGAGCCACAGACTCCGAAACAGGCTCCAGGCTCCGAGCTGTCGGCACAGAGCCCGACGTGGGGCTCGAACTCACGAACCTCGGGACCATGACCTGAGCAGAAGTCAGACGCTCAGCCCGCCGAGCCCTCCAGGCGCCCCCGCGGTGCTGGTTCCGGTCGGCAGCACAGGGAACGGTGTTGGGGTCTCCTTCCGTCCTTGTTCCTCTGCCAGACCGTCCCCATGCTAGTCTCTTGTCTCTTCTCTTTCCGCTCTTTCCCCCTGGAACCTGTGTCTTCTTACCCGGAGGACGCGCGGGACCCCCGTGTGCGGCTTCCTGGGCTGGATACCCCTGCCACCCGTGCTCCCGTCTGCTGCTCGAACCTCGGGGCCGGGGGCTGCACACTTCTCACCTTCGTCATCCTTGCCCTCATTTTTGCCGTCCCTTAAGGGAAGGCAGATCTGAAGCGACTACTACTGGCTGTCCAATGGTGGTAGCAGATTCCTTCTGAGCATCTGACGGCCGGTCAGCCCTCCTGGAGTGGAGGAGGGAGGGCCCTCGCCCACTGCGAGTGGGGGTCTGAGTTGGCTCAAACACTTGAGGAGACTGGCCGCGCCAGCTCCCGCCCGTCCACTGTCCCCAGAGCCGGGAGGGGGGGACAACTCCACCCCAGAGGGACGAGAGCTTCTGTCCACAAAGAAGCTGTCTCTCAGACGCAGTGAGCACACAGGAAGCAGAAGAGCTCTCATAAGCCCCATTTATACGAATTTCAAGAACGAGTGGGACTCGATTGGGCCGTGATGGCCTCCAGGGGGTGTAGACTGGTTGGGGCCGCGTGGGAACCTTCTGGGTTGGAGGGTTCACGGGTGTGTGGGGATGCACTCGGCCGTAAGCCAGGGTCCCCTGTGGCGATTCTCGCCTGAGCCCCGGGGTGCTGCACAGGAGGGTGCTGGTCCCATGTTGTTCTTCCTGGATGTGTGGGCTCTCCCGGTCTTTGGCCTTCTGTTTACCCCCACGTTCAACGGTTCATTCAGGCACGGCCGTGTCCAGCTTCTGACCACACAGTTGGGGGACTGGCTTGCCCCAGTATGAGCATGCCCCTCTGTGGTCAGCAGAATAACGCCCCCACCCCAGCCCTGGCAGCCTTGGGTATGAACCCTAGTGGCAGAAGGGACTTTGTGAATGAGATTAAGGCCCCCAGGGGGGTGACCCTGGGTGCCCGGGGGGCCCAGCGTCCTCACGAGAGGGAGGCAGAGAGCCGGGCGGACCCCGCGCTGCCGGCCGTGAGGTTGAGGAGGGGCCGCGGGCCCAGGATGCGGCGCCTCTGGAAGCCAGAAAAGGGGGGAGACGGGGCTCCCTGGGGCCCCAGGGGAGCGGCCCTGCCCATGCCTGGGTGTTCGGCCCGGGAGGCCCGTGTCAGACTCCTGACCTCCAGAAGTGTCAGAGGATAAGCCCGTGTGGTCTTACGCTGCTAAGTCCGTGGTGATTTGCTATGGGAGGAGAAGGAAACTAACGCCCACTCCACTTGAGGCCAGTTCCCGGTGCCCCGGGGGAAGGTGCGTCTGGCTGTGGCCGGAAACCACGGTAGAGACAGCCAGACACAGGCAGTTGATTCGCGGCACACCCCCTCCTGGATTCCTTCCCACGGGGCAGCCGCCAAAGGCTGTGTGGGTGGTGCGGAGGCCCACCGAGGGGTCTCCCGTCGGCCCTGGGCCACCCGTCCACCACTGTGACCAGCCCCGGCTGGAGGGGGCGGGTTCCCAGCCGCGCCCTCTCCCCGCTCTGTGCCGCCAGTGAGGCCGGTCCGGTGTCCTGGGCGCCTGGCCGGACTCAGCCGGGACAGGAGTGCCCCCCGCCCGGGGCCTTGAAGGCCAGGTGAGGAGGCATTTGACCTTGCAGAGCGGGCAGTGAGGGGAGTCCGAGTGGCTGGGTGGGGGGAGCCCGGCGGTGGGGGCCGCGGGCGGGCTGGCAGCGTCCGTCTCCCGGGCCAGTCGGCGCTCTCCCGGCAGATCCATGAGGTCGATGCAAAATTAATTAGAGTAATCAACTCAGCGGCGCCACGGAGAGCACCCACACAGGTTAGGCCACTAATTGGTAGGAGCTGACAGCGTGTCTCCCGTGTCTTCGAGGTATTAACACTCCCCCCCCCCCCCGTAGATTAATTACCTGTTTGCATCTTTGCCCCATTTATTGCTCCCGGAACTGCCCTTCTTGGGGAGAAGGAAGGCAGGGTGGTGCAGGGGTGGGTAACGTAGCTGACTCTGGGCCCCCCATGCCCTCGCCCCAAGGTGAGCCTGTGGGACCCAGAGGGCACAGATGGCCGTGTCCGGTCTTGGAAGTGAAGCACCTGTGAGCCAACACGGCCCTGGAAGGGATGGCCTGTAGCCCTGCTACACTTGGACCCTCGGGGACAACTGTCCACCTACCCACCTGTCCTGATGTTCATCCATCCATCTGTATGGTCATCCATCTGTCCATTCTTCCATTCATTCACTCACTCCATCCGTCCATCCATCTACACTCCATCCATCACGTATCTACTATCTATCCATCCATTCATCATCCATCCATAGACCCGTCCATCCATCCATCCATATTTTCATACTTCCGTCCATCCATCCATAGACCCGTCCATCCATCCATCCATCCATCCATCCATCCATCCATCCATATTTTCATACTTCCATCCATCCATCCATAGATCCATCCATCCATCCATCCATCCATCCATATTTTCATGCTTCCATCCATCCATCCATAGACCCGTCCATCCATCCATCCATCCATTCAGCCATCATCCTTCCATCTACACTCCATCCATCACGTATCTACTATCTATCCATCCATTCATCATCCATCCGTAGACCCATCCATCCATCCATATTTTCATACTTCCATCCATCCATCCATAGACCCGTCCATTCACCCCTCCGTCCATTCACCCCTCCATCCATTCAGCCATCATCCTTCCATCTACACTCCATCCATCACATATCTACCATTCATCCATCCACTCATCTATTTATCCAACATTAACCCATCCATCCATCCATCTCCCTTCAACCCATCCATCCATTTGTTCATCCATTCATCTATCATCCGTCGCGTACCCTTCTATCCATCCATCCTTCCATCCATCCATCCGTCCACCCGTCCGTCCATCCTTCCACACACCCATCATCCATAATACATCCTTCCATCCATCTGTCCATCTATCATTCACACTTTCATGCATCCCCCATCACCCATCCGTAGACCCATCCATTCACCCATCCTTCATCCAACCCGGCAGGCAGCCACCATCCATCCATCTGTCCATCCATCCATCCACCCAGCCTTTTGTTTACAGACTGCTGTAGGTACTTACGTACTTACCCCGTATGCCTGTGTGCTCACTTGCCCATCACAGCTTCATTCATTCATCCATTCTCGTACCACCGAGACGCTCATCCGCTCCGCGGTCTCCCCAACCCCCTACCCCAACCCCACCGGAAGCTCACACTTCATTGCTTACTCCGTGCAGAGCCCCTTCACACACTTCCTCTCATCCACTCACTCTCCCCTCACCTGTCCATCCTTTGGGCTGCCTCTTCATCATCTCTGTCCCTGTCCATACGTCTGTCTGTCTTCCAGTTGACCATCGCAGTTCCTCCTGGAGGCTCTGCAGGAAAAACCATCCTCGGCCCCTGTCTCCCAGCTTCTGGTGCCACCGGCAGACCTTGGCTTGTGGCCCCACAAGCCCGGTCTCTGCCTCTGCCTCCACGTCGCCTTCTCCATGCGTCTCTGTGTCCCTTCCTGTCTCCTACCAGGACAGCTCTGTGGATTTCGTGTCCACCCTAAACCCAGGATGATTTCATCCCGAGATTTGCAAAGAGCTTGTTTCCAGATGAGGTCACATTCTGAGGTCCCAGGTGGATATGGATTTTAAGGGGACACCATATTCAATCCACAACAGAGGGACTGTGTGCTTTTTTTAATTTTCTCTGCTTTTATCAGTATCTTCTAAGATATCTACAATGTTAACATATTACCTTTTTTAAATTAGAAAAAAATTATTTTAGAGAGAGAGCATATGAGCAGGGGAGAGGGCAGAGAGAGAGAGAGAGAGAGAGAGAGAGAGAGAAGCTTAACAGGCTCTATGCTCAGCGCAGAGCCTGACACAGGGCTCGATCCCACGACCCTGGGATCACAACCTGAGCCAAAATCAAGAGTTGGACACCCAACCAACTGAGCCACCCAGGCGCCCCTTAACATATTACCTTTGAAATGAGAATAAAGCTCCAATTATTTTAATATACAAAACTAAGTCACAGATTAGGTCTCCTGTTTAAACGGAGGCTAAGAGGGGCACTGGGCTGGCTCCATTGATGGAGCGTGTGACCCTTGATCTCGGGCCCCACTTAAAAATAAAACGGTAAAGGGGCGCCCGGGTGGCTCAGTCGGTTAAGCATCTGATTTCGGTTCAGATCATGATCTCACGGTTCATGGGTTCGAGCCCCGTGTTGGGCTCTGTGCTGACAGCTCAGAGCCTGGAGCCTGCTTTGGATTCTGTGTCTCCGTCTCTCTCTGCCCTTCCCCTGCTTATGATCTCTCTCTCCCTCTCCCTCTCCCTCTCTCTCAATTTAAATAAACATTTAAAAATTAAAAAAAAATGAGTAAATGTTAAAAAATAAATAAAATCATAAAAAAAATAACACACAAACAAACAAGCAGAGGCTGAGGAATGGATTGTGATGTTTCTGGATAAATCGGAGTCCGGATAAAGCCCAGCTGGCTGGGAGGCACTGATGCCCGGGGTCCTTCACGGCCACGGCCTCCTCTACTGCCTCCGGTTTTTCAGCACCTCCGGATTCCTTTCCCCTGGGACTTGCACCTGGAGACGAGAACTTAAGCTCTGTCATATTTGTTTGACGCCTAAGAGTCACCGGGACACGAACGAGGCTCTGTCCTTGGAGTAAGTGACCTGAGCTTTCCCGCCGGGATGCTGTGGCATCGGGGTGTGTGCCTGGAGACCCTTGGCCGGCCCTTCCCCTCGAGAGGAGCTCCTCTCCCGCCCCTTGCCCCGTGTCCGACCTCCTCCCTCTCGGACCATCTCAGGCCTGGTGCTGCCTCTGTTGCGAGCTGAGCCAGAGCCCGGAAGTCTGGCCGAGTCCCTCTCTCTTCCATTCCAAGCCCCAGTCTCCAAGTGTAAAATGCGGCACAGCTGTGCCGTGGCCCCTGGGAGCAGTTTGCATTTGATCTCCAAGGGCAGTAGGGAGCCTGCGAGGGTCTCAGCGGGACAGTGGCGCAACTGACTTGGGGTTTGTGCCCCTCCCGCTGCTGCCGCAGAAAGGGCGTGTGGGGTGGACATGATGGGCCCGCAAATGCGGGGCTCCCTCCGTCGGCTGTGGGTACACTGACCCCCATCTCTGCCGACCAGGGGGCAGGAGGGCTTCCAGAGCAAGGAGAAAACGCGGCCTTCGGAAATGAGTGCCCCCGGGGGGTTCTGTGTTTATTGCTGTTTTTCCACAGGGATCTCTTCTCCGGTTGGTGTGGTGGGGTCCGAGCTGACAAGGACAGAGTCCGCGAGAGCCGCCGCTGGACGTGTCTGTCAGTGCCCCCTGTGCCCCTGGTCTCTCGGTGTCCCTCTCTCTATGTCCGGATCCCCTGCCCTCAGCTACCCCCACACGAGGCGTCCACTAAATGGCTTTGGAGAGGTGGTGGCCAGGTGCCCACACGGCGGCCCCTGTCCAGTTAGGACCAACAGCACGGTGTCCCCATGTGGGTGGTGCGGCCCGAGAGGCCGCTTCGATCCCGGCCCCCGAGGGCCACTTGCCCACCGCCGACCGCCAGGGTGACCGCTCCCTCTCCGACTAGAGCCCCAGCCTGTCAGGCCACTGGCCCAAGGGATGAGGCCCCGGGCCCCAGAACACGGACCATGGGACACACACCTAGGGGACACGGACACCTCGACACAAGCATAGGTGTTCGCACACATCTGTCCGCACCACATAGACGTCCGCGTTGGGGCACATGCTGGCAAGATGTCTACACAGGCAGCACGTGTGCAGACGCGTCCAGGCACTGATACAGGTGCTTCTGCACACGCAGGTTCAAACTCACATGCGTGCCTGGGCGCACACACACCTGCATCCATAGGCTTTCCCTTGATGGCCACACACTCTGCCCCCCGCCCCCACCTGCTTCCATTCGGCCACAGACATCCCGGGGCCGTCCGTCCCGAGAGGGCAGGAGCCCAGCATGGGGCCTCCGGGAGGCTCAGACCACACCTGTCCCGGGGAGTCCTCCTCTGTGCCCGGGCGGCTCAGCCTGCGGTGTGACCTCCCCACCGGCTCCAGGCACCCCCGGCCCCACCCCCACCTCAGGGAGCGCCTCTTGGTGCCACAGTAGGTGCTTAATAAATGCCCAACGGAGGGAGGATGTTGGGTCGGGGTGGGGGGGTCAGCCAGGACGGAGTAGAGGGGAGCCTGACTCCTCCAGGGTGACCGGCTACAATCAGGGGGCCCCGTGACACGTGAATTTAGCTGAACAATTAGCATTTGGTACAAGTGGGTCCCTCCTGGGATTCCAGGCGCTCCTCCTCCTGTGCCGCTGGTCCCTGCGGGGGTCCAGCCCCCTCCCTGGGGGGGTGGGGAGCTAGGAGGAGCCAAAGCCCTTGTTAGTCACCCGCGGCCACCGGCCACCCCACCGGAGAGGACCCCCGCCGCCCCGTAGATGGGCCCAGGGAATGCACTTGCATTACACAATTGTGGCTTCTCTGAAGTTCACGTCTCACCCGGTCCCCTCCCTCTCCCTCCCCCTCCCCCTCTCCCTCTCCCCCTCCTCCCCCTCCCTCTCCCCCTCCTCCTCCTCTCCCCTCTCCCCCTCCCCTTCTCCTTCCTCCTCCTCCTCTCTCTCCCACTCTCCCCCTCCTCCTCTCCGTCTCCCCCTCTCCCTCCTCCGCCCCTCCCCCTCTCCCTCTCCCCCTCTCCCTCCTCCTCACCCTCTCCTTCCTCCTCCCCCTCCCTCCTCCTCTCCCTCTCCCTCTCCCCCCTCTCAGGCCCAGGTGCTGGCTGACAGCACTCCCGTTCCACTGCCCAGATCCTCCCCAATCAGTGAGGTCCTCGAGACACCTTACAGATGGGGAAACTGAGGCTAGGGGGCATGCCCCAGGTCACAGCTGGGGGCAGGAGGAGGCGGGACTTATTTGAACAGCACTTGAACAATATGGGGGAGCCCAGAGAGGCCTTAAGGAGACCCTCAGCCTGGAGGTGCTGGCCAGCACTGGATGTGTCCAGCCCGGTGTGGCCAGGGCCAGAGGGAGGCTTTCCATCTGGTGAACTTGAGGCAGCAGGAGTCAGGGAAGGCGGCCTCCAAGAGGGGCGTATTGACTGGGGGTGCAGGGAGGTAGGAGCCACCCGGGGTGGGTGGGCTGCAGGCTCCGTCAGCCCAGCTGCTCGGGTACTGCCGCCCCTCCCTTGACGCCCTCACCCGCTGGCCCAGGAAGAAGGAACCCCAGGGCACGGGCATTGGCTGAAGACCTCCATAACTCCCTCATCCCTCCCCACGGCCCCCCACCCTGATTTCCAGCCCCAGGGAAATCACAAGCCGGCAGAGCCAATCAGAGCTGCCCATTCTGGGGCTGCAGGGAGTGGGTGGGTGACCATGTGACCTAAGCTGATCCAATCAGACAGGATCTCAGGCCTTGAGATCCTAGAGTTGCCTAGAGGGAGGAGAGGGATGTGTGTCTCATTGTCTCTCCTTGTCTCTATCTCTGTCTCTCTTCTGCTGGGCGACAGGGAGGGGAAAAAGGCTGCTGTCTCCCATCTTAGGGATGCGGTGACCAGGCTGCGTTACTGGATCAAGCCTCACCTGCAGCCGCTGTCTTCTCCCTGGTTCCACTGTTGGTCCCCTTGGAATCCCGTCCCTGCTTCTCACACCTTACCTGCGAAGGGAGCCCTGCTCATCTCGGGGAACTGGAATCATTTCCTGGGGCTCGCTCCCCCTTTGCAGATGAGAGCCCTGAGGCTCCAAGGGGTTGAGAACTGAGCCAGGGTCCTACCGGGAGGGGCGGGAGCGGGTGGGGTGGCAGAGGAGGGGAGCTGCTGGGGCCGCTGGTCCGCAGCATAGACCCCACCTCCCAGATGGCCAGGGTCCAATCAGGCTGTGCTCCGGAAGCCAGGTGGTGCCGGGGACCCTGGTGGATACAGACCAGGGTGGCCAAGCTGCTGGCCAGAATTGGGTTTTCTGCAGAAGCCTCGTGGCTTTAAGATAGTGGGAGCTTGTTCAGACTCGAATGAACGCTGCAGACAAAGGAGACACAACCAGGGCCAAGGTGGGGTCCCGCAGACCGTGGCGTGGGGGAGGGGGAGGGGGTGGCTGGCTCGGCCCCTTCCTGGGATGGGCTCACCTGGGAGGCCTGGGCATGTGGCTCCCGGGGGGCACTTTCTCAGGGAGATCTCAGGGCCTAGTTCAGGTTCTGAGAGAGAGACAGAGAGAGCCAGAAGAGACACAGAAGCACAGAGACAGCGAAGTAAGAGACCCACGGAACGCTGCGAGGCGAGGCCGGGGCCCTGCCTGCCGGCCCGAGGCCCTGCTGGGCACCCAGCACACCCAGCCCCTGCGTTCACCTCCCAATCGGAGGACAGAAATCCCCCTTCCGGCTGCCTCACCAGCTATTGATTTGCGGTGGTTGCTGTGGCTGAGAGCAGGCGGGGCTGCAGGCGGTGGCCTCAGTGCGGGCCGCTAGCCTCCCTTCCTGCATTATAATCGTTATGATGCTTTGGGAGCAGCCACTACCTCGGGGGACAGCCCAGGCACCCCTGACGATAGGGACATCTCTGTCCTTTAGGAATAGAGGTGGGGCAGTGGAAGGCCAAGGTCCTGGGCCCCCCTCCCCTGACCCACTGTGATCACTCAGAAGGTGTCCACTGAGCCCCCTCCTGCCCAGACTGCCGGCACTGGAGGGCCGGGCCCCTGCAGGTGGCGTCTTTGCTCCGGAAACAGAGGGTCTCTTTCTGGGGGCCTTGGCCCTGGACCCTCCCAGCCGGTCTCCAGGGGGCTCCGTGGCTCCAAGCTCAGGCCCCGGAGCCTGCGCTGCCGGATCCGACACCCGGGATGCAGCCAGAGTGGCATCGTCCTCCGCTCGCCTCCTGGCGTGCAAGGACCTCCTTCAGGCAGCTGCTACCCCCTACCCCCGTCCTCAGGAGCGGGGCTGGGCAGACCCGAGGAGGGCCTTGGGGGAGCGGAGGTGAAGAGGACCACCAGGCCACCCCCAAACCGCGAGGCCCGGAGGCTGCAAGTGGGGCCCCCACCGCCGGCCTCCGTCTGTCAACCCCTCACAGTGCCCGCTATTCTCATTCTCAGAAAGTCACCGCGGCAGGGGGGGAGGGGGAGGGGAGGGGGGGGGCACAGACCTGAGCCTGGGCCAGAGCCCACGCCCCACGCCCTGCCCACCTGTCCCCCAGCTCGAGGCTACACTGGGGCGGTGCCATCCACCTCTCCGCCCTCTGGAACTTTTCTCCTGCGTCTCAAGCCCCGTGGTGCTTGCAACAGCCAAACTCCCAGGTGGGGCGAGTTGTTGCACCCAACTCGAGGCCTTCATGACCTCCCGGCGATGGGCGACAGGCCCGGCCACGACTCCCCACGGGTCGGACCTCACAGCTCTCCTCTGCGGCCCTGATTTGGACCAATCCTCCAGCGCCACTGGGGACACGGCCCCATCCCTGGGGGAGGGCGGGCGGGCGCTGCCTGCACGGAGGGGGAGGGGGATGTCGAAGCCCTTGACACCCAGAGACGTGGACCCGCGCAGGGGACGGGCCGGATCGGCCCCCGCGATCCGCGATCACCGAGCCTCCGTCCACTGTAACGTGCGCATGCGTGCGCCCACGCGCCACATCGGGAGCGCGCCCCGCCAAGCAGCGCAAGGAGCCCAGGCCCGTGAGTGCCTCCCTGGCCGCGGCGGGGGTTCCGCCACCAGCCGGCCTCGGGGGCGCGGGACTCGGCTCCAAGCCACCCATAAAGGCTTCTTAAACAGCCTGTCTTGGCCAACTGTCATCTCCATTAATGCGTAAAAATCATTAGGCACCGGTCCCGAGACCCCGATCGTAAAGCCTCGGGTCCCCGGGGCCCGCGCCCGGGCGGGCGAACGGCATCCTCCGGAAGGCTCTCCGGCTCCCCCCGCGCCCCCACCCTGCCCGGCCCCCGCGCCCGGAGCCTCTTCCCGATCGATTTTATGAAAGCAGCTCGGGGTTCGCCAACGTTTCCGCTAGCGCTTTATGCCCCTGTTTAAAAATTCTTAATTAAGCAGGTTTTTCTGTTTACACTTGAACTAATTACACTTTTAAAACCAACAATAAAACATTAGGCCCAGGCTATTAAAGGCTTCGGTGGAGGCCTGCAGCGCGGCCCTTTGGGGCAATTCAGGAACTGGGTCCTTCCACGGCAGATAGGGGTGCCGGGTGGCAGGCGGGTGCCCGGCTTCGCTCAAGAGGGTCTCGAGTCTCATCCGCCTTCCCGGAGGGTGGAGTGGGAGACAGCAGGCGGCCACCCGCGTCTGGCTTCCGCCCGCCCCGGGCGGCTGACGGGGCTATCGATCAGACTGCGGTCCCCACGGCCCATCCTTCCGGGCATCCTCAGAGCACCCGGGACGGTGCCAGGCAGGGCACGGGGAGCCAGGGGGAGGCCCCAGGGGGCGCAGGCTGAGTGCTCTGTTGCTGGGTCAGGGGAGGCCATCGGGAGAAGTTCAGGGGCCCCCTGAGCGTCTGCAGGGCGTAGTTGGGGCTGGACCGAGCATCACGGGGCAGGTGAGGGTCCCATCGTATGCGGCCGAAGCCTCCAGGCCTGTGGCGGTTACCCAGAGCTGTGCCGAGCTGGACGCAAGCCCTGCCGCGGCCTCGCCCCCACCACGCCAGGTCTCAGCGGACGCCTCAGCCCCGGCTCTTAAATGCCCCCCAGTCGGCGCCTCCCCGGGAAGCCCCGGAGATAATGGCTCTTGGGGCTCCCTGGCACAGAACATCCTCTGGTAACTCAGGCCCTTCCGGACCCTGCAGCGGCCCCGGGGACAGTCGGGTGGGCACTCGAGGAAGTTTCCACGTCCGGTGTCTGCCTTCCATGCAGGGTAGCTCAGGAGGCTGGAACGTCCCGGCCGTGGGGCCTTGGAGGCCCTGTAAGCTGCCAGTGAGCTCCAGCACTGTGGGGCCGTTCTGAAGATAGCCAGCAGCAACCCCACCCCAACCCCGGGGCTCGCTGGAGGCCTTGACCCAGGCCACCAGGCCCCACGGAAGATTCCAGGCCCGCACTGCCACCCCAAGCCCTCCCGAGAGCCCCTCCTTTGTCCCAGGCCTGTGACGCACCTGGCTTACCTGGCCTCAGCATCCTTCTGGGTCCCCGTCAGTGACGGCCCTGCTGTGTACCCATCTTCCGGCTAGAAACGCTGTCTCCTGACCCCCCAGCCTCCACATTCAGTCCCTCCAACGCCCTCCCTCTTGCCTTCCGAGTGCCCCTGGAACATGCTCCCTCTGAAGCCCCCCACGGCCCCACCTCCTCTTGGGTCTCCTACCTGTGTCCTCACTCCTCTGGACCAGGCTTCAAGGGTCAGCCTAGTGAGACAGTCTCTGTTAGGACTACTCAGTTCTGTCCTCGTAGTGAAGACACCAGAGACGATAAATGACTGAGTGGGCGTGGCTCTGTGGCAATAAAACTTTATTCATAAGAACAGGCCAAGGGCCACATTCGGCCCTCCAGTCGCTGTTTGCTGACTCTTGATCTAGAACACCCGACACTGACTTCGGGGGGCTCTTTCTCGCTTGGAGAATTGGTACATACCTCCCCTGCTCTGAAACTTTTCTGTGCCTCCTTACTGCCCGGGGATAAAGGTCCTGCTCCCCTGGCTTGGCATAGAAGGCTTTTCAAGGATTTGGCTTAGCCTGTCTCCAACACTGCCCCCTTTTACAGCTCTGCTCTCTCTCTCTCATTGATGCTTTTCCCTCTGCTACACCTTAACTAGGCAAACTCTTACTCATCCCTCACGGCCCCAGCCCCCAAACCCCCTTCTCTCTGAATCCAATCTGGGTCCCAAGCAGAGACTTTGATCATACCTCCTCCTCCGCCTTCCCACGCCCTAACCCACTCCACCACGGATCTTGGTGATCTTTGTACATCACGTCTTAGCCATGGAAATGGGTACCTTACACAAGCCAGCCAATCACGGAGTATCTCCTGCTCCTGGCTGTGGTGATTGGTCCAGACATGGACGTGTGAGCCATGCTGGCCACTCAAAACCTTCCCTGGGACTTTTCGGTCAGCTCCAGAAGGAGAAATCCTTCCCTCCGTTGCTGAGAAGGCAGAAGGCCGTGGGCTTGGCCCTGTAGGGACACACTTCAAACTCGCAGGGAGGCTGGCCTGAGACAAAGAAGCAGGCCCTTCTTCTCAAGCAACTTGATATGCCATATTACTGTACATAACAGGTAAGCATCAAAGAAATGTCACAAATCCCGGGGCACCTGGGTGGCCCAGTCAGTTAAGCGTCTGACCCTTGATTTCAGGGTCGTGGGATTGAGCCCCACATCAGGTCCATGCTGAGCGTTTAGCTTGCTTGAGATCCTCTCTCTCTCTCTCTCTCTCTCCCCCTCTGCCCCTCTCCCCCACTCATGCTCTCTCTCTAAAAGAAAAAGTAAATTAAAAAATTTTTAAAAATTAAGTGTCACAAGTACATAGATTCAACAGGTGACCTGAGCCTCCCCAATCTCCCTGCCCCTGGACTCTCTCCACAGCTCACGCTGCCTTCTCGCCACACCTTTCATTTGAAACATTCATTTATCTCCTGTCTGTCTCCCCCGCCAGGACGTCTGGGCTGCGTCTGCTCACAAGTGTCCCCAGCGCCCCGTGCACACCGCCCGGCCGGCCACTCACTTTGCAGGGCTCCCGCAAGGCGAAAATGTTCCGAAGGCAAAACGTGTCCTTCAAGGTGCTAAAATGTAAGGCTTTTCTCTGTCTTCCGGCGTCTCTCTCTGTCTCCACCTGCCGTGGTTTTTTTTCCATTTGCTATGCCACGTCGCTTCAATAAGGAAAAATCGGACATCGGAACCACCAGCAGGAACGTTACCATTTCTGTTGTGCGATGCGGATTTTACTCTTTTTTTTTAATTTTTTTTTAAGTTTATTTTTCAACATTTTTTTTTGTTTGTTTTTTGTTTTTTTATTTTTGGGACAGAGAGAGACAGAGCATGAACGGGGGAGGGTCAGAGAGAGAGGGAGACACAGAATCGGAAACAGGCTCTCCAGGCTCCGAGCCATCAGCCCAGAGCCTGACGCGGGGCTCGAACTCACAGACCGCGAGATCGTGACCTGGCTGAAGTCGGACGCTTAACCGACTGCGCCACCCAGGCGCCCCAAGTTTATTTATTTTTGAGACAGAGAGAGACAGAGCATGAACGGGGGAGGGGCAGAGAGAGGGGGAGACACAGAATCGGAAACAGGCTCCAGGCTCCGAGCCATCAGCCCAGAGCCTGACGCGGGGCTCGAACTCACGGACCGCGAGATCGTGACCTGAGCCGAAGTCGATGCTTAACCGACGGAGCCCCCCAGGCGCCCCGCGATGCCGATTTTCGATGCAAAGAAACAGAAGCGTGTCATTCGTCCGTACGGAGTCACCGAAATTGCACCCGTTGTAGCTTGTGGCTGGTGCGCCCCTCCCCGTGCTGTTCCTACCAGAACGGGCGAGACGCTGTGCAAAACCAACCGAGCTGTTTTCATTTCACTGTGGACAGCGTGGACGTGTGAACATTCCGCCAACACTGTAGAAGCGGGCAGGTGCGTGTGGAGAAGCAGGGAGTAGAGGGTGGGCAACCTGGGCCTCTGTCCCGCTCCCGTGTCCCAACGGGCTCTGCTGACGAACACAAGTTCCAAGATCAAATTAGCCAAGAATTTCAAGATGGTGACGGCAGAGGGCTAAACCAAGCATGGAGCCCTGGGCAACTGCACAGGTCGCAGGCCCACGAAGCCACCCTGCTGGAGAGCCCCGGTACACAGCAGGCGCTCAATAAATGCTCGCTCCGTGAGTGAGTGATCGGAGGAAGTTGGAGATCAGCCAGTCCCAGGGGATCAAAGTGCTATGACGGTGTCCTAGGACCAAGGTAGGAGCAGGGCTGAGGGGCGTTTAGGGGCAGGCAGTCCTCTGTGGTGGCTGAACAGTGGCCCCGAAGACATTCATCCCCGATCCCAGGACCTGTGAAATGTCCCCTCGTGCAGCAGAGGGGAGCTTGTCAAGGCCCCTGAGGCGGGGGTGACTCTGGGTGCCCGGGGGGGCCCGGCGTCCTCACGAGAGGGAGGCAGAGAGCCGGGCGGACCCCGGGCTGCTGGCCCTGAGGATGAGGAGGGGACTTCGGAGCCCAGAGCCGTCAGAGAACCAGCGTGTGTGGCTTAAGCAGCTAAGCCAGAGGACAGTCCCGCACCCGAAACCTGCACGGCCTGGAGGAGAGGAGCCTGTCTCGTCCTCCCGAACCACGGGCTCCGGCACACCGATCCTTCAGATAACGCACTAGCCGCTACGCCCAGGCCTGGCGCGAGCCCTCTGCTCAGATGGGGAAACTGAGGCGAAAGACAAGCAGGGCTTGGTGGAGGTCCGCGTGACGGTGGGGCCGAGCGGAGGACCCACCTCGCCAAGCCTCGGGGTCACACACGCATTTTCTCAGGGGGCTATTCTTTCCCGGGGGCCCTGACGGGGCAGCCGGCGTGGAAAGTCTGGTGGCTCCTCTAAAAGGCAGGTATAGTCGCCACGCGAGCCAGTGGTTCGGCTCCCGGGCATCGGTGCCGGGGATCGAACACAGGGACGCGGGCAGAATGCTGTGCTCGCTTGTTCACAGCCCCACCGGCCGGGGGGTGGGGGGGGCCGTGTCCAGCCTCGGACAGATGGACAAACACGGCCTGTTCCGGGATCGGGTCGAGGGGACGCGAACGCACTGGAAAGCATCGGATTGTTTGCTTTCGTGGTCAGCTTTCCATCCTGCCCACGTCGCCTCGCTTTTTGCATGCAGCCGCCGAGGGGGATGTGGCCACCAGGGCGGAGGGCGTTCTCGGGGCCGGTCACCCGTGGGAGAGCCGAGTGGGGCTGGGCGGAAGGCAGGGGGTGCTCCGTCTCCTCCTTCCAGAGCCTTCTCCCTAACAGGGGCTCCTGCGTCTCAGCCCCACCAGGTGCCCAGAGGCCCCCTTGCTTCTGCGGACGCCGGGTGACTGGGGACACGTGAGGACTTAGGGGAGCCAGCATTTGAACAAGGGTAAGCACCTGCTCCAGAGGCCTGGGTGAGCAGGCCTGGGGGGGCGGGGGGGCTTCCCGGTCCAGACGTCAAGGCAGCCCCACTGCTCCAGGACCGGCCAGCACACCTGGGGGGGCCCCTGGGCTGAGTCCGTTTCTCACGGGAGGGGAGGCAGATGCCCCACTCTGGAGGGGCCGCCTGTGTCCAGCCCCAGCCTCGGGCCTGGGGGAGGAGAGGATTCAGGTCCCACGGCCTGGACAGTGGGTGAGGCGGGGGCCGGAGCGCCCCAAGTTTGCGCCGATGGAGGTGAACGCGGGATTCACGGGCCTGGCGGCAAAGGGGATGAGCCCTCGTCATCAGGGAGGGACGAGAGGCACTCAGGACAGGCCGGGAGGGGCCCTGACTCAGGACGATGAGGGGCACTGAGGAGGGGTGTGGGTGGCAGGGCAGGGGGGGACCCCTGGGGGACAGGCAGGAGGCGGGAGACGCGGACTGGGGGGGACGATGTCACGTAGGGGAAGAGACGTAGGGGCGTCTCCTGCCCGTGCCCACCCAGACTTCTGCCCAGACGTCTGAGTCGGTGGCGGGGGGGGGGGGGGTGGGGGGCTGTTTCTGAGAAGGAAGGAATCCCTCAGGGTCTCGGGCTTTCTGAGAACTGTTTCCACCTCTTCTCAGAACTGCCTCCCCCAGGTCTGTCTCCGGGCCCCGGCCTGACATATACCAAACCCCCAAGGGCTCTGGGGAGGGGGTGAGTCCCCTGCCCCTCGGGGGTGCAAGCAGCATGGCGGGGGGAGGGGCGCCAGGCTGCGGGAGAAGCTGTGCTCAGAATGGGCGAGGGAATGTTCCCGGCTCAGGGAGACGCGTGCCAGTCTGCCGTGGCCGTCTCACAGTTGGGGAAACTGAGGCTCAAAAGCGGGAGACCACTGCAGGCCATTCACGTGGGTTTGGAGAGGCTCGGGTGCCATCGAGGGGAGGGGCAGCGCTGCTCCCCGACCCCCAGGCAAAGCCGGCATTTCTCCCAGCCCCTGCCAGGTGCTGTTATTACTGTCGTTGTTTGCCTGGTACTCAACCGGACCCAGATGGGGAAACTGAGGCCCGGAGAGGAAGACCGTGCTCTCAAGAGGATTCGCACCCTGCCCGCACAGCCGCCATCAGCGACTTCTTTTCCCGGCTGGTCTGTATGAAGGCCCACTGCACAGGTGAGTAAACCGAGGCCAGCCTGGGTGGGGAGCCAGCCCCCCCCCGGGCGGCATGTTTGATGCGGGGCCGGAACACTTTGCTTTGAGGCCTGGCTGAGCTGCCCGCCGCCCTCAGACCCCATGCAGCTGAGAGGTTGGGCCTGAAGTATGTTTATGAAAAATAATTCCCAACAGCCGGGAGCCACCGCGATCGGGGCTCAGGCGGTTGTGACAGGCGGGGCAGGGACAGACCACCTGTGCCTCCCGCTCCGGCCGCTTCTCCCTACCTCGTGGTGCCCCTTGTTTTCCGCCTGGATCTCCTCCTTCCTTCCCTCCCACCCCTGGCAGCCTCCAAAAGGCACCAGGAGAGCTTTTTCCAAAGGAAAACTATGCGCTTGCCTCTTCCCCACCCGCGGGGGCCCCCGTGTTCCCTCCCTTCTCGGTAAAGCCCCGTCCCTGCCCCGACCCCTTACCTTTCCACCTGATCTTTGAAAGCTGTTTCAGTTTATGTGTTTATTTTGAGAGAGACAGAGAGAGCGAGCAGGGGAGCGGCAGAGGTCGAGAGAGAGAGAGAATCCCAAGCAGGCTCTGAGCTGTCAGCACAGAGCCTGTGTGGGGCTCAAACTCACGAACTGTGAGATCATGACCTGAGCCGAGATCAACAGTCAGACGCTTAACCGACCGAGCCGCCCAGGCGCCCCTCCGCCCCATCTCTGGAGCTCTCCCAGTCCCCAGCCCCACCAAACAAGCCTCTTTGCTGTGCCTGCCTCAGGACCTTTGCACATGTCTTCCTGTCACTTAGCCAGCTCCTTCTCCTCCTTGAAAGCCCTCTCCTTGGTGGGGGGGGGGGGGTTCTCCCTGCCTCCCAAGCAGAGCCTCCAAAGCCCCCTTTGGGGTCCTCTGCCCAGCCCCGCTCCCCTCCCTCGGGCCCCATTTTGGCCCCACGAGCCCAGAGGCAGTCTGTGTCCAGTTCTATCTGCCACTGGCCTCTGGGTAGAGGTGTCCCTGTGGGGGAGTATTTGCTACTTAAGCCCTGGCCCTCAAAGAGGGGAGACCTTGTCTGGTGGTCACCTTGGCCCAGGCCACGCCCCCACACAGACCACGCCCCCGATCCCGTGGGCTGACATCAGCACCCTGTTTAGTCACGCTCCCCCAAGGCCACTGTGGACCCTCCTTTCCTCTCGGTTCCGGAATCCTTCCAAGTTTCAGGCCTTTCTGGGGCCTCTGCGTACCTTCCCCACTCTTCGTCCCTTCCTGGTGGCATCGCTTTGCCCTTGGCCACGCCTCCCCGTCAGCCCTTCTTCCTCCAGGTCTCAGCCCATGTCCCCACCTCCAAGAAGCCCTCCCTGAACCCTCCGCTTTTCTAATCGGACATTCGTTGGGTTGTCTCTAGCACAGAAAGAGGTCGCTCCCATGTGGTCACTGCCTTGCTCCCAGCACCCAGCCCAGGGGTCAGCGCCCAGGGGGTATTCTTGGTATATCTGTGTAGACACGCCCGAATGCCGGGTCTCGGTCCCACTCACAGTGCTCGTGGAGACCCCTGCCTGGCCCCCTGGGGATCTGCTAGATGAGGTTTGTCCAGAGGGATGGCCCGTGAGCTGCCCGCACCCGGGACCCCACCCCCCGCCCAACCTTTTCCAGCCTACTGACTCCCAAAGACTTGGGGGACCTCTTCCCTGAGAGAGTGTGGGGCACAGGACCTTCTGGAGGATTCCCGGCCTCTCCCGGCCTCCTCCTCCTCCAGATACAGCAGGCACATAATCTATGCCACAGCTGTCCAGCCGCCAAATCCCAGCCCTCGGAGACGGAGGTGCCTCAGGACGTGCCTGAACTAGGTTCTGGGGCTCAAAGCCCAGGCTCTCGTGACCGCTCCCATCAGGGAAAGGACAAAGAAGCCGCGGAGGCTCGCCCCATTTCACAGATGTGGAAACTGAGGCTCAGAGAGGGGCTGCGGCGCAGCCAGATCTCGGGCCCCCAGGCCTGCTTGGAGAAGATAACGTCGTGAGCCGTTATCAGGCGGAGCGACCTGACCGGGTTCCTTGTCATCAGCTGCCCATCGATCGGGCGCTCCGGCCTCCGTGGCCGGCCACGCTTAATTTATGTGGGACCCGAGAACACTAATTAAGTCTGCTTAAGAAGAAGTTAGCTTCAACGCCCTGGGCCCGCCTCCCGCAGCACCGCGGGGCTCGCTACCCGGCGGGCGTCAGGGAGACCCCGGCCCGGCCCGGGACCGAACTGCCACCGTCCCCCGGCCGCCGCCCCCGACTCCCACCAGCTTCGACAACCCCCAGCTGCGAGGCGCGGGAGGCCCTCGCTCGGTGCACAGACTGAGGCCCACAGCGCCGGTTCCGGCCTCGGCGTGACGTCACATGTGAGAGGGGGACAAAGGCTGGTACACAGCAGGTGGTCGGCCAGTGGAGTTATAAATCTGGAGGCCAAATTAGGGGCACATCCCTCCCCTGCTCGAGACGTTCTGTGGCTCCCCTGTGCCCTCCCCAAGGAGCGTGGAGCCTTACCAGGCCCTGGAACACCGGCCCGAGCCCCGCCTGCTCCTGCCACAGCGGAATCTCTGGGGGCGCCTCTCCGTACCTCCGGGCCTTTGCACGTGCTGACCCCGCTGCCAGGAACTCCCTGCCCTCTTCTTAGCGGCCCTCTGTCTTCCCTCAGGCTCCTCCTCCCTGCAGCCCTCCCCGCCCAGGCCAGACCCTCAGCCCTTCTCTGACTCTCCCCCCTCACCCCACCCTGACCCCACAGGGCTGGGAATGCCCGTGTGCATCTCTGCCTCTGCCCTGCCTGGAGTCAGCAGCTGGGGCTCCACACGGGCCCGTGGCCAGAGCGATGCCCCTGGGTGTATAGGTGGGCGATTGAACGACCAGCATAAGCCTCACAACAACCCCATAGGGGGGTATTATTATTGCTGCTTCGCTGTTACCAGTGCCTGCTAGGTAAGCCTGCTAACTTTTGGGCCTCAGTTTCCCCATCTGTACAACAGGCACTGCAGTGGGAGGCTGGACCAGAGCCTCGATGAGAGGCTGCAGCCGGGTGGGCGGAGAGAGCTGCTGGTCGGCCTCCCCGGACCCCTCGCACGTGCCCTTTGAGGGGGTGAGCTGAGGCTCCCCAGAGTCAAGACTCCTGGTCCCAGGGCAGGGCCCAAGCTCGGCCTGCAGGGCCGGGGGACAGGTGGAGGGAACTGTGTGCACTGAGGCCCCAGGATCTGACACTGTGGGCAGTGGGAGCCCTGGCAGGTTGTAGAGCAGGAGAGGGCCCTGGTAGATGAAGGTGTTAACAATGGCCTGCGTGGGGAGAGACGAAGATCATGAATCCCAACTCGGTGTCTGAATCCGGGCCTCGACATTGGCTATCCGTGTAACCTCTGTCATCTACCTACCCGCCCATGCCTCAGTGTCCCCTTCTGTGCAAAGGGGACGATGATGGTCCGATGATTGTGTTGGTGGCTGCGGGTACCAAGAGGAAGGTGTCAGTCGTCCTTGTCACGACGGTGGCCGCAGCCACAGTCACCCGTCGTAGCCACAGCCTCGGGCCCGCCGGCCGATCAAGTCCTCAAGCCTCGCGAAGGAAAGCGAGTGCTGCCCCCTCCCCTGGTGCCAGAGGGGCCCCAGATCCCTCAGGAGAGAAGTGTCCTCCCCCCTCCAGAGTCCGTGTTTACCTCCAGGGGAGAATAAAGAAACAGACTCCGAAGTTCATAGTATCCTGAGCTCCCGAAATCCTGAAATTCCCAAATCCTCCTACCTGGGGATTCTGACATCCGGGAATCCCGGGGACCCGGAATCTGGGCCTCTTTGCGTCCTGCTTCCCACCCTCACTTCTGTGTTTGCCAGTAAGTGTCTGATTTCTACATGCATTTGATAATTTTTTTATGTTTATTTACTTTAGAGAGAGAGCGAGAGAGATCGCGAGCAGGGGAGGGGCAGAGAGAGAGAGAGAGAGAGAGAGAGAGAGAGAATCCTAAGCAGGCTCCACACTGCCCGCCACGGGGTTCGACGTCACGAGAGATCACGATCTGAGCTGAGATCAAGAGTCGGACGCTTCACCCGCTTCGCCACCAGACGCCCCTACGTGTATTTGTTACGCGGCAGAATCCGAGGAAGGACGCGGAACCCCTCACGATGCGTATCTCCTGTTCGGGGACCTCAGACACTGCAGTCATGGCGTCTCGGTGCGGGGTCCCCGCAAGCCGACCCCAAGACCAGGCTCGCTCGGTGAGGCGGGTTGTCCTCAAAGTGAGGGGCTGTGAGGGACGCACCGCACAGTGGTCACTGCCACGGGCAAAGGACTGGCGCTCAGCCGTCAGGTCACGGGGGCCCTCCCGGCCGGTGCCTCCAGAAGCAGACTCGGGAGGGCCCCTCCCCCGGGTGCGCCAGGAACCGTTAGCAGTGCGGTGAAATTACCGGGGCCCCCCAAGTGCCTGCTGCGGGGGAGGGGGCGTTTGCTGAGTGTCACCCACACGCTGGGATGGTGTCCTTTCCCTCCCCGAGGCGAGGCTGGTGGGGAAAGCAGATGACAAAGAGGTTTTCAACAAATAACTCGCCAAGACAAGTGGTGATAGAGACGTGATGGGGGCCCCTGGGACGCAGGGTGGGGGTCAGGGAGGTCAGCAGAGGCAGAGGGCTTCCTGTTTCTTCGCCTGGGGAGACACAGGCAGCTCTTGAGCAGAGGAAGGATGTGATGACTTTTGTTCTGAAATGTCCCCCTGGACACATCCCCCAGCAGGCAGGGGGGGGGGGGCACTGGGCACAGCAGGGGTTAAGAAAAAGCATTTTAGGTGGTGGCCCCCCCGAGCTGGGATCCGCCTTCAGGGCAGCAGGGCGGGGGTCCGCGGCCCATCCTCACGGGCTGCCCAAGCGCCTCGAGGCCGCTCATCTTCTGGTCTGGCCTCAGTCTCCCTTTTGGCCCAGGAGGGTGTCAGCATAACCCTGACCTCCGGGGACGGGACGTTTCACCCTCAGCTGGCTCCCCGCGCCCAGCTTGGGGTGGGGGGTGGTCTGGAGACCCCCAGGCCCGGGTCTGAGCCCCCTCCCTGCAGCCAAGGCCCGCCACCCACCGGCCTCCCCTCTCGGGCAACATCTTCATTACGGAGCCGAGTTGTTTAAATAAATGAATTAATATTGACGAAACATCAGTGACCTAATAAATGATTAGTTAAGGCGCACATACATCATGCCGCGGGGGACGCCGGGAGCCCTTAATTACTGCTTCGGAGGGGCCAGCAGGGCCACGGCCACTGGCCGGAACCCCTTCCCGGCCGCCCGGCTCCCCCCCCTGGAGCTCAGGGTCTGGGCGGGAAGGCAGACCTGGCCTATCTCTCCCTGTCTCTCTATCTCTGCCCTAGCTCAGGCTCTGCCTGGCCCCTGCCTCCCCCCTGCCCCCACTGTCCCTTCCCCCCCAGCACCCAGAGGGCCTGGTCAAAGCATGGTTCCTTCCTCATCCCCCCTCACTGCGGCTCCCCAGTGCGCCCCAGACAAAGACCTAAGCCCTCACCACAGCCCAGCAGACCCCAGAGGCCCAGGCCTCAGCGCTGCCTCCTTCTTCCTTCCACATTCTGCCTCCTGCCCCGGACCCTGGCCCCTGCTATTCCCTTTGCCAAGAACTCTGTCTCCCCTCTGGCGTAGACAAAGCCTTGTCTGTGCCTCAGTTTCCCTAGCAGGACGTGAGGGGGAGAACAGCCTGGAGGATGTGGCAGAAGGGAGAGGAGACGCCAGACACTGTGAGGCTCACCTGTGCTCCTGTCCCCACCACGGGCGCCTGGCCCATAGGGAGGCCCCGCGTGGACACAAACTCTGCGGCAGGCCTGATGGCAGCAGGCGCACCCCTCCAAAGGAGGCCCTTGGTGGGGGCACCTGATGAAGCCCTTGTGGGGGGAGGGGCACCTGGAGAGGCCCTTGTGGGGGGAGGGGGCACCTGGAGAGGCCTTGGGGGGGAGGGGGGACAACTGGAGAGGCCCTTGGGGGGGAAGGGGGGTACCTGGAGAGGCCCTGGGGGGAGGGGGAGGAGGCACCTGGAGAGGCCCTGGGGGGGAGGGGGGGGGGCTCCTGGAGAGGCCCTTGTGGGGGGAGGGGCACCTGGAGAGGCCCTGGGGGGGAGGGGGGAGGGGGCACCTGGAGAGGTCCTGGGTGGGGAGGGGGCACCTGGAGAGGCCCTTGTGGGGGGAGGGGGGCACCTGGAGAGGCCCTGGGGGGGGGAGGGGGGAGAGGGCTCCTGGAGAGGCCCTTGTGGGGGGAGGGGCACCTGGAGAGGCCCTGGGGGGGAGGGGGGAGGGGGGTACCTGGAGAGGCCCTGGGGGGGGAGGGGGGAGGGGGCACCTGGAGAGGCCCTTGGGGGGGAGGGGGCACCTGGAGAGGCGGGGGCGGGGGGGGGGGAGGGAGGGGGCACCTGGAGAGGCCCTGGGGGGGAGGGGGCACCTGGAGAGGCGGGGGGGGGGGGGGGGGGGGGAGGGGAGAGGGAGGGGGCACCTGGAGAGGCCCGGGGGGAGGGGGCACCTGGAGAGGCCCCGGCTAATGGCTCCTGAGTGGGACTTGGGAGGGGCCGAGGCGGAGCTGAGAAGTGGGAGAGGCAGGGCCCTCCGCTGTGGCAGCACAAAAGAGGGGCAGAGGGCAGAGAGAGAGGGAGACAGCCTGACGGAGGGGGAGCCCCACCCGGGCCGGTGCGGAGGCAGGGGGCGCTCTGAGCCGGCATGGCTGGGCCCCCTCCCCCCTCCTCTGGTCCTCCCCCAAGGCCTGGGAGCCCTGGGCAGGGCTTTGCTCTGCATCTATTAAGCTCCTGCTGTGTGTAGGACCTTTCTGGCTGTCAGGTCTGGAACCCCCTGTAGCAGGGCAGGAGCCTGCTCCCCTCCCTGGACCTCCCGCTGCTGAGACTCCTCCTCCCTGCCCCCTCCCCCAGTGGTCAGGCCCCTTCAGGGTCTGGTAGGAGGCTCCCGGTTGTACTGTGTGGTTGTGGCCCAAGCCTGGCTAATCGTCACCATCTGCCTGGAAGTTCCTCCTGGCTTCTCCTTGAAGCTCTGGGAGGCCCTCAGGCCCCTCCGTGACTCTGTGCCTCAGTTTCCCCACATTCAGAGCCTTCCAAACCCATGATCACGCCTCTTTCCTCAGAGGCAGCCCGACAATCAGACACAGCTGGCTCAGGCTTGGAATTTCGTCTCCTGGGTTCCAGGAACAAGTGTGTCCACCTTCCTGAGTCTCTGTCCCCCATCTGTAGACCAGGTCGGTGCTATTTGCGGCCTCGGGGCCATTGTGGGGACACAGTGGGTCACTGGGGCATACGGCCCACTCAGTACATGCTGGGAACAACTGACCTACAGAGGTTTTTAGGCAGACGAGGCCGGGATCGTGATCAAAAGCCAAAGCTAAACAGCTGCGATTTAAACCACTGTTACCGTTATAGCTAAGTAGGGTTGTAGAGTCGATCAGCAAACGTTCGCCGTGGGAGCATTTGGAACCGGGCCTGTGAGAGCCTGGCAGGGGTGAGTGTGGGCGGAGGCCGGGGCTTACAGCCCACGGCGGGTCCCCCCGCCAGCGTCTGCGCCTCTGGTGAGTGGAGCTTTCTCCTGATGCTTGGACACCTGGTGCAGTGGCCGCCCCCAGCCCCACACCCAGAAGACGGTCAGTTCCTCTCCACTCGTCCCCTTCCCATTCGCAGCCTCTTCAGTCCACACTGGGGGTCGATGTGCCTTCAGTCCTGCCCGCCCCCGGGGGCCAGCCCCCTCCCGGAGTGCAGGTGCAGAAAGGGGTAGGGACGGTGGTCCGGCTGGCCCCCCAAAACGTCGCTCTCCACATGACCTCACCAGAGAAGTCCCCCGGGGAGCGAGCAGGGGCATGCGTGTTCTGGCTCAGCTTCTCTGGCCCGGCCTCAGTTTCCCCGTCTCTATAATGGAATCATAGACCCCCCCCAAAAAAATGCGGCGCGCAGAGGCTCCACGGGACCGCAGGGAACATTCCTGAGCCGTATTACTGTTTAATGATAATAATGGAGCGGATTACGTGTTTCTATGTAGCGACTCTTGGTTTCGTGCGCCCCGCACACACCTGGCATACAGGAGGCACTCCATAAATGCGGCGGGGTACGCGAGGCCCCCCGGCTACAGGGGACCCCTCTCGCGCCTCGGCGGCCGAACCCGCAGACCCGGCACCGCCTAGCCACGCCCCCTCCCGGGGGAGCACGGGCACCGGGCCCCCCGCGCCCTGCGGGGAGCCGTTTACAAGAAGCCTCGCGCTTCCCCCTCGCGGCCCCCGCCAGGCTGCCGTTCCCAGCCGGATAATCTAATCGCGTTTCCAAGGCTGCGATCGATAACCCCGAGGCGGCGCCAAAACGAGGCTCTTAAAGGGCCAGCAGCCCCGCCCCGTTGGCGGGGAGGGGCCAGCGTCCCGCGGAGCCTGCGGCGGGGGGAGCCTCTGGGGAAAGACCGTCTCCCCGCGTCCGCGAAGCGCGCGGCGGCCCCCACCTCCAGACTGTGTGGCCCGGAGCCAGCAGCCTGACCTCTCCGGCTGGGGGGGTGGGGGAGGCTCCTCTGGAAAGGGGGACCCCAGAAGGCCCACCCACTGCAAGCCTCCTCCACATCTGCACCCCCTCCCCCTTGTCCGGATGGGGAAACTGCGGCTCAGAAAGGGGAGCGAGCAGATGAGGTATCTTCTGCACGCCGGTGCCCCCTCTCCCACCAGCGTCTCCACTCAGCCCCCCAAGGTCCCCAGAGGGCCCCCTTGGCCCTGCCTCCCCTCCCCTTTCAAGCCCAGGCTACCTGTCCCAGGATCTATACAAACATACTTAGCAATCGATGTCCCTGCAGGGCCCAGCCGATCGACCTGAGGTGGGGGGCCCTGTGGCCCCCACATCGCCCAGCTGCCCCGCTGAGCTGTCCCCGCAGCTGTGGAGAACCCGGGAGAAAGCCACGTCCTCCTGGCGTGTTTGGGGGACCTTCCCCTGCCCGCCCGCCTGTCTGCCTCCCCGCTTCTGAAAGGGAGAAGCTTAAAGGCCCCTAACAGCTTCCTGCCTTGCGAGAACAGTGAGCCTCTCACCACTGGAAAGGTGGACTCTTCCAGAGGCCATGATGGAGGACTGTTCCAGAAGCAGTAACGATGGAATATGCTAGAAGCAGTAATGGTGGACTGCTCAGAGGCAGTGATGGCAGAACCTTCTGGGACAGTGAGGGCAGCCGGCTCAGGGGGTGGGATGTGAACCTGCTTGCCCCGCGTGCTGTGTCCGCAGCCCCGGTTTCCAGCCTCCGCCCTGACCGGTTCCTGGCGGGGTGGTCTTGTTACCAGCTGTAAACTGGGGTGAGGACTGGGCCTTGCTCTCGCCTGGCCGGGGGCCATGCCCCACACACCCCGAGGGCTCCGAGGAACTGGCCTGGACCCCACATAGAGGCTGTAAGCCAGAGAGCCCCTGCCTTGGGGAAACGGACGCCCCGGGAGGGTCATACCTTCAGTGCCTGCCCAGGGCTCGCTTGACCTCTGACCCTGCTGACCCCACCGCCACTCTGCCTGAGTGACCCCTGTGCTAACCCCACGGCGTTCCCCCCACCCAGACACCCACGCCTGACCCCACTTCCTCGTCACCTTCCGGGTCCAGGGTTGGGGCCTCCGGGGTGAGAGGAGATTGATCGAATGGCTGACCCTGTGGCCACCGTTGCCAAGGAGATGGCCCACGGGGGCTGGAGGGGTGGCCAGGGCCAGGGGGTGACAGAGGGACAGAGCGAGGGAGGAGAGGAAGAGAAGGGACAGAGGGAGCGAGGGAAGGAGAGACAGACAGAGGGAAGGACAGAGAGAGGGAGGGACAGGCTTCACATCAGAGCCTCTTAAGCGTTAACAGCCACGAGGGTGGGGTCTGGGAACCAGCATTCACCCATCCTTGGAAGTCACCTTTCATGAACCATTGTCTGCAGACGTGGCCTGGGAGCCCAGTTACAGCAGCCACCACCCCACCACGGAGCTCACCCAGCAGGTCTGTGAGCCGGGGGGGAAGCCGATGCCCTGCCCGCCTAGCGTTCACACCCGGGGGGGGGGGGGGGGGGAGACCAGGGAACGCGTCCTAGGCGAAGGGTCAATACCACAGGACCCTGCAGTATGAATAGGAGTTCGTGGGGTAGAGAGGGAATGGTAAGGAGGGAGGAGGCCCCTCCCACGCCAGAGGAGTGGAGAGGCAGGTGGGCTATGAAAGAGGGGGGGTCCCCCCCCGTCCCCCCCCCCCGCTCAGCAGGCCGTCCGGAACTGGTCCTCTTCCGCTGGGTTGCTGGAGCGGGGCATAGATTCCCCCTAATCATGCCTCTGGGGGCCTCGGAGCGGTTTATTGGGTGCCCAGCGGGCGCAGACACCAGAGGTGCCTTGAGAGCACCGCTCGACACGGGAGGACAGGCGGGTCAGTCAACAAAGGAAAGAAAGGCGGTGGGGCAGAGGATCAAGTGCCGGCCAGCGCTAACCAGAGGGGACGCCGAGCTGGGACACGTACCGACGTGAACATGCATAAAATGCCAGAACCTGCGGACAGACACGTTTGCCGGCACGCGCGCATGCGTGGATGCGCTGGGCAGCGCGCGAAGCCGCGCACCTGGGACTGTGCCCTGAGGGCAGGTAAGCGGATGAGCCGCGAACGAACACAAGCGGGCCTCGCACGTGCGGACACGCAAATGTGCACGCACGTGCACGGGAGCGCCAGGGCGCGCGTCCTCGGTCACTCACGCGGAGCACGGGCACGCGCGTGGGGGGGGGGGCCTGGCTGCCGCGGGCGGCGGGCGCCCCCTGGTGGGCTTGGGCCGCGGTGCGGGCCGTGCTGCGCGTCCCGCCGGGCTGCGCGCGCGCCTGGCGGTCAGGCGAGGACGGGGCCGCAGGGTCGGCCCCCGTTTCCTTCCTCGCCGTCGAAGCCCCTCTGTCGCGCCCGTGGGAGTCCAGCCCTCGAGGTAGTCTCTCCGTCTCCCCAGGGGCTTCCCAGGGGTCCCCGAGAGCCGTGTGGGCTCCGCGGAAGACCCGCGGCCTCCCACTAGGTGGCAGCACGAGCCCAAGGGCGCACCTCAGGCCTCAGCCCTACTCCCGGAGCCCTTCCGCGGCCCAGCACCCTTGCGGCCACTGGGAGGACCCCGTGTGACCCAGAGCACAGGCCTGGCCGGTCAAGTTTCCCGGCTTCACGGTGGGGACGTGTAGGTGACTGGACTGGACCCGTGCGTGGTGGCACGAGGGCCTCTCCGGAGAGACGATGTTGGAAAAGGAAAAGCACGGCAGGTGACGGAACAGCATGTGCAAAGGCCCAGAGGTGGGCAACCAGTGGGAGCTGAAAGGCACGCCCGGGGCTGAGCTGAGAGCCCGCCAGGGCCAGATGTAGGGTGCAGCTCTCTGCCGGAGCTGCAGAGAGGCCTTGGATGCTAGCGCCGTCAGAGGCTGCGACAGAATCCAAAGGTTTAAGACAGATTCTGATCCTAAGCTTTCCCAGTACGGGGTGCTTAGGACGCAGCCACCCGCGGAAAATTTCAGAATCCCGTTCCCCTGGCTGCTGCCGAGGCTGATGCCCGATTTCAAGAGCAGAAGACACCGTGACTCCTGAGGGGTGGGGTCCTTGTGACTCCAGGGCAGCGGTGTCACTGACCAGCAGGGAGCCTATCCCTGGGAGCCCACAGCCCGCAGGCTGAGTGAGGGACCTATCCTCACCCCCTGCACAGTTCCAGAGTTTCTGCACCTTTAAAATACTGCGGCAAAATTAGCTGCTCTGCCGTCGTTAATATGCAAAAATGCAAATCAGAGAGTGATTAAGCCGCAGGCCCCAGGATATTTCTGCAGTGATGGATTCTGTTGTCAGCGAGGTTTGGAGGTTCGGCGGGATGGCTGTGCCGGCAGGGTTGGGGAGATGTAGATCTGGACCGTGGATCGTCCTGGTGGGGGGCTGCCCAGCTCTCTGCTTCTCCCCAGTGCTCTCTGCCGCAGCCCCTGCCCACCGCCTTCCCCGTGGCCTGGCCGGGGGGGGGGGGCCCTTAACTGGGGAGCAAGTGCACAGGGTCAGCACGTCAGCTCACCGTGTGGCCTGGAGTCAGGGACCCAGAGGCCTGGCTGAGGATGGCCCTGGGCCTCAGGGCCTTTGCACTAGCCGTGAGCCCACCAAGACCACTGCCAGCCTCCATAGCCCCTCCCTGAGACCCTCTCTGGCCACTTGTTCTGACCCCCAGGACAGCTTCAGATGCCTGTAAAGTGACTCCTTCGTCATCGTCTCTCCCCTAGGCTGGCTGCGAGCCCTGAGGGGCCAGGGCCTTCAGCCTGCGATCCCCTCCCCCCGCCTCCCCGCCAGCACCCATGTCCAGCACATCCAGTCCCAGGTGCCACAAACATTCTACAGATGGTGAACTGAGCCTCACAATGGGGAGACTTGCTCAGGGTCCCCCAGCCCATGAGGAGTGTCTCCCAGGCTCCCCATGTGGGGAAGACTAGGGACCATGATGGGGAGTCCAGAGGCAGGGACGGGTCCTGTCCACTCACAAAGGCAGGTGGAGGTGAAGGGCCCAGCCTTCAGCCCTGACCGCTGGGGGTGAGGGGACAAGAGTAGGAAAGGAGAGATAGACAGAGATGGAGAGATAGAGGCAGGCAGAGAGAGAGAGACAGGAGAGGGAGAGAGACAGGGACAGAGACACCCAGAGACAAAGACACAGAAAGAGAGTCACAGAGACAGAGAGACAGAGACCGCCCCAGCACGAGGCCCCTCCCAGCCGAGGACAGAGCTGGCCCAGGGCCAGCAGCCAGCTGCTGCCTCCCTTCCTTCCCTCCCCACTCCCTCCTGCACATGGCAGCCTTCAGGCCACTCCGGTGGGCCCCACCAGCTGTCCCGGGACCCTACCACCCCCCCGGCCAGGCACCACTCTCTATCTGACCTCAGGCCGTCCCTCTGAGCCCCAGGTCCCCCACCTGTGAAATGAGGGCCACCGCGTCCTCCCCATGCATTGAGTGCCTGCTGTCTGCCAGGCCCAGGCCGGGCCCGGGGCCCGTCCCAATGGAACTGGAGGTGGGGGGCGCTGAACGAGCAAATCAGAGAGTTGTGGGTATCGCCACATGCAAGGAGACGAGGCACTAACCCCGCATGACAGGCTGGAGGCTGAGGGAGGCGGGTGCTCTTGGCAGGGGACCAGCTGTGCAAAGGCCCTGAGGTGGGAATGAGACGCGAGGCCCCAGGAGCCGCGGTGAGAAGCGCTGGAGGGAGACCAGGCCTAGGGCACATAGTAGGTGCCTGGCCTCTACTCGCTCCCCTCCCTGGATCCTTCTCTCCCCTCCGGGCCGCCCAGGCCCCAGCACGGGCTGGGCTGTGTGCTCGGCTCTGGGCCCCCGGTGTTGCTCGCACAGCCGGACCACAGGCCGGGGGGATTAGGAGCTGGTGGGTGAGTTTCTTGCTCTTCATGACCACTTTGCAGACCTCGTAAACATGAGGCACAGAGAGGTCACGGGCCAGCCTGGCACCTGGAGTTCTGTCCTGCCCCGGGGCCGGCTGGGGGTGGGAGGAAATGGACACGGGCGGGGGAGGGAAGACCAGGCCCTGAGAACCCAAGAGCTGGGGACCTACGGGGCTCAGAGGCGGGGACTCGACGCCCCTCCGGCCTCGGTACAAACGGGGAAACTGAGACCAGTGGCCTTCACAGGAGAGGATCCATGACCCCACATGACCCAGTTCCTCCTGGGCAGTGCTAGGGGCTGTCCCTGCCCTGAGTGAAGGGGCTGCCCCTCTGTGCTCCCCCAGCACCTGCCGGGGACCGGGAGGCTCCCCCTCGACCTCGGTGTGTGGTGCACAGACGAATCCCCTCTAACTGGCAAGAACCCCGGGTTCTGTGGGGGCGTGGCCTCGCTGGACTCTGCAACGCCCCCTGTGCTCTGCTCCTTCTGGGATCCCTGGGGGGGGGGGGGCAGGGGGGACCCTCCCTGGAGCACCAGGGTTTTCCCCCAGAGGACCCCAGGGCAGCCGGAGGCCCGTCCCCTTCAGGGAGCACCCAGCGGGCACTGTCACTGAGGGGGTTGGGGACACCCCCGGCAGAAACCCACCCCCATCCCGTGGCTCTGCAGGGTTACAGAACTTGAGCCGCGAGGCGGAAAACTGAGCTTTCCTTCCATTTAAAAAATACCAACACACACATACCCAGAAAATGATGTCCAACTTCTCAGCTAATTCCACTTCTTAAATATAAATATAAAGTAAGAACTGAAAGTCCCCCCCCTACGCCCAGAGTAACCGCTGAGCCCTGGGGCATTTCCTCCTGCACTTTTTCGATACATGCTTTTTTCCTTTACAAAATCTCTACCCCCAAAATGGTGCCGTGGGTCTCAAACTTGCATTTCATCCGAGCCGTCCACCTGAGACCTCTTGCTTGCTCAGGATATGCGTGCAGACCCCATGGGCCGTAAGGCAAGGGCGACATTCCCGGTAACGTTGTGGTCTCCTCCTGTGTCCTCTCTTCCTGGTCGTTTCCAAGTGTTTCCAAGCGTTCGCCGTCACAAACCACAATTCTAATGCACATCCCTGCTTGTGTTCTCATTGTTACCAGATTTATCAGCGTTAGGACTGAAATTGGAGGGGGAGTTCAAAGGGATGTAGAGTTTCTTTTTTTTTTTTTTTATTTTTTCTTTTAATGTTTATTTATTTCTGAGACAGAGAGAGAGCATGAGTCAGGGAGGGGCAGAAAGAGAGGGAGACACAGAATCAGAAGCAGGCTCCGGGCTCTGAGCCGTCGGCACAGAGCCTGACGAGAGGCTCGAACCCACGAACTGTGAGATCGTGACCTGGGCCAAAGTCGGACGCTCAACCGACTGAGCCACCCAGGCGCCCTTAGAGTTTCTTTATTGAAATACGCAGCCCCCACACTTGGCTTCATCACTAGTGGACGTGACCAATCGTCTACCACTTTGCCAGTTGTAAAGACAGTAGGCGTTTTCTTGTTTGAGTATCTGTTTGCATTTCTTTCAACATGAGTGACTTTAAGCTTCTTTTTTGCTGTCCCTTAATTGCCATTTGTATTTCTTCTTGCCTGAACTAATGTTCATTTCTTTGCCTGGCTTTCTGTATGGTTGTTTTGTGGGTTGTTTTTTTTTTATTGATTTGTAGGAACTCTTTGTATAGGAAGGCTATGAATCCCTCTGTTACAGTGTTACAAATGTTTTTCTCCCCAGCTGTCTCACCTCATCTAACCTCAGCTGCGTGTCTGTTTGATTCAGAAGCATGTAGTTTTTATAGAGCCAGATTTGAAGATTTTTCTTTTTATAGATCTTGGCTCTGTACCTTTCCCACCCCTCAAGAGGGCAAGGAGGTGGGACGGGTACACGAGGCCTGCCAGTTTGGAGACTCTTCCAGTCCTAGGAGTACAGAGAGTTCAGGTGAGTCCAAGCATCTGTCGCCCACAGATCCCGCCTCAGACACTCCCTGCTGGCCATTTGAAAACTCCTGTCTACACGAGGGCAAGTAGGAGCCAGGCCTGGGCCCAGATGCCTGGGAACCCACAGAGGGGTGGTCATCACCCCCAAGAGGAAGAACCAGGGCCTGCCTCCCTCCCTGGGCCTCTTGGGACCTATTTGTGCAACCTTTTACATTTTCTTTGCAAACATGCAGTCAGGCCAATGTCAAGCCCCAGCCAGGAGGGAGCGCGTGTGGTTTAATTCAGCTTTGGGGGGGCCTCAGTGTCCTCTTCTGCACGATGGGGCCAATCACAGCCCCCCACTCTTTGGGTACAGGAGATGCTGGGCATAACAAACTAGGGCACGGTGCCAGATACAAAGCCAGCACCCTGGTGACTCCACTGGCCTGCCCCTCCCGTAGAACAGGAGTAGACACCCACCTGGGACCCTCCCTTGGGCAGTCCTGGGCACTGAACCCTTCATGTGGCTTTGGTCAAATGAGCGCATCCCTCTGTGCCTCGGTTTCCCCACCTGCAAAAAGGGTGTTCTAGTGGCCACCACTGCCCAGGGCCGAAGTGAGATGCAGTATGGTGTGCACAGGGAAAGGGAGGTGTGAGTAGCTGTTAGGGCCTGGAGGTGACCTCCCCGAGCCCTGATTTTCGGAAGGGGAAACCAAGGCCTGGGAGGGGCAGCCTCCGCCCCAGGCATACAGCCAGAACATGGCGGAGCCAGAATCTGAACCCAGATCTGTTGGCAAGCTGGGCCCAGTGGCATCTGCTCCTTCCCTCCCCTGGACCCCATCGCCCAGGCCCCAAACCTGGCCTTAAGAACCAGGAACCCCCCACGCCACGCTGCCTCTGTCTTCACAGCCACCCTCCAGACCCACGAGCACCCGTCGTGCGCCATACCTCATGGAGTAAGAAAGCCTCGCGCCCCGCCCTTGGGGGACCCTAATCCAGTGATCACGGGAGCCAGTGATTACTCCACGGAGGAGTAACCATAACCGGAAACTGCAAAAACTCCTACGAGAGGAGTGGGGCCTGGCTTGCTCTGGGAGGCTTCCTGGAGGAGGCGGCACCCAGGCTGAGAGCTGAAGGGAGAGGAAGAGCTAGCCGGGCACAATGAGAGGAGCAGACGGCCAGGACGAGCTGTTTGGGGAGCCGCATGGGGGCTGGTGAGGCTGTGAGGTGGGGGGGTGGGCTGAGCCAGGTAAGGGAAGAGTCCATGTGGGGCCCCGGCTCCAGACAGGGTGGCCAGTACAGGGCGGGGGGGTGCTAACCGCCAAGGGCTCCCCGTGGCCCTCAGCACACACCCAGGAAGCAGCATGCAGTCCCCACACCAGCTCCAGAATTACCCAGCAGCGCCTTCTTCCTGGTCACCCTCAGCATCCTGGGCCTTTGAGGGCCAGCTCGCCCGTGTGAGCCCCGAGAGAGACCACGCTGCCCTCCTGGCTTCTTCCCAGAAGCGCCGGGTGAAACCCAAGCTCCTTGGAGTGGTGCGGTGCTGGCAGCAGGGAATGCCCTCCCCGCATTTCTGGAAGACGCCAGGAAGCACGGGGAACAGCTTGGCGGGGCAGGCGAACCCGGTGTGTGAGCCTTGCCAGCCTCGGGCTGGGGCCTGAGCCTCAGTTTCCCCAGCTGAGCCATGGGCTTGTGTGCGTCGCCTCATCTGTGAAGCTCAGGGGACCTGGAGAACGCCAGGAGAAGAAGCTTGCCCTTCGCGTGCCGGGGAGAGACAGGAGGGCCCCCTCGCTGCCAGGGGCAGGGGTGAGTGGGGCCGCCCCGTGGGTGGGTGCGTGGGCAGGTGGCGGGAATCCGGCCTGCTCCCTGTCCCCTGCCCACGCCCTGGTCCCCGGGAACTAGGACGAACAATGCCCATGGGGGCCGCCGAGGAGGCACCCCGTGTTTACACAGGCCACCCCGGAATGTGGCAGGACAGGCCCTGGGGGCCCCTGAGTCAGGAGCCGTAGGCACCAGGCCAGGAGGGGGGAAGGGCCGCCCTCGGCAGGTAGCACGGCTCTCGGAGGCGGCTGGGGCCCCGGGGGAAAGAGGCTCGGTGTGGTTGGGTCTGGTCCGCAGCGGGGGCCCCGCCGGGGTTGGGGTTCAGTCCGGGGCTGGGGCTCAGCCCTGATGCATTCACCCACTCACCTGCTGCCCCTGGTGCACAGCCCTCCGGCCGGGCGCTGGCTCCATCCCATGGGGCCTGGGCACGGACGGCACGTGAACTTCCCATGCCCCAGTCATTCCTGCCACCAGCGCCGAGATGTCCCTGCTCGGAGGGTGGCCCCGCACCCAGCGCCGATGGGTGGCTGTGTCCTCACCCCCACGCCGTCAAGAGCCCCCCCCCACCCCCGTCTGCTGCTCATTACCCCCACAGGCCAGCCCTTCTCTCCCCCTGATGTCTGTCTCCACCCCTCCCCTCTTGAACCGCCCGCCACAGGGCAGCCATAGGGACCACATCTCTCTTCTGCTCAAATCCCTGCCATGGCTCTCTAGTGCCCTCACCGTTAAGGCCCGACCCCTCTCTGGCCTTGGCTCCTTTGCTTTCCATTTCTCTGGGCTTAGGTCCCGTGGGCCTTGAGGGCTCCTCACAGACATGACGCACGGCCCCATCTCCCAGCCTCTGCCCCTGCAGTTCCCCCACTGACTCTTCTCATCCTTCTGGTCACACCCAAGTGTCACTGCCCCGGGGACACACCCCAGGGAGGTCAGGGGCCTGTGGGGCACATAAAGAGCCCCTTCTGGATATTTACCGATACCTGGCAATGGGAGGCATGAGGCTGGGGGGCTGGCCGCTCTCAGCCGGTTCCCAGCTCCCCTGGCCCCCTGGCTCCCCAAGAGGGGCTGGGCAGGTCACTGGGTCCCCTCCCTTCCTTGACCTTACAGCTTCCAGAGCCAGATTAGTCGTGCCTGGGGAGGGGCTAGAGCTATATCCCCGCCCCCCCACCCCTTTACATCCAGCATAGCCAGCAGCTCCTTCCTCCTGCCTACCTCCAGGGAGGTATATCCAGGGAGACCCCCAGCCCCAGGCCCAACCATCAGGCCCTATGGACGCCAACCTCCCTCCCAAAGCCAGGGAGAATGCACGAAGGAAGGAAGGAAGGAACCCTGACCCAGGTCCCCGGGGGAGGGGCGTCAGGGCGAGCATGTGGACGTGCCTGGGTCAGGACCCTCCGTAGGGGCCTGAATGGACGAAGAAGCCCCCAGCCTCTGTGGCCGTCATCACCCCTGTGTGAGTGTGCGCTGGGGATGGTGACTGGGCCGGGGGTCTGGCTTAAGTGACAGTGCCCCTCCATCCTGCCAGGGCTTCTGAACAGCAGGGAGGAGTGGTGGCGGGGGGTGGGGGTGGGGTCTGCTCACACCCCAGGAGAAGGTACCCACTTTGGAGACAAATGAAAACACATGTCGGGAGGATGCCCCCAAAGTCCTAAAGTCAATTACATTCTCTCTGTGGACAACCGTGGCTTGTATGCCTTCTGTGTCTCTTCCGGAAGTCTCCACCACCATGCCTATGTTCTGTCCCTTATCCCCCCACTCGCTGGTGACAATCCGTTCTTGGCATTAGTTTTGCCAACCAGAAATAGGGTTATCTCCCCCAGTGTGGGGTCCCCGGCCTGGGGTGTGGCTTGGGTGGAAGGAGGAAGCAGGTGGGGAGGCAGGGCTCCGGCTCCAGCCTGCCCAGGCCCAGCAGGCGAGCGCCCAGAGGAGAACAAAGGCCACAGGCAGGCAGGCAGGGGTGGGCGGGCTGTGGGCTGGCCTCAAGGGGCCCCTGGCACCAGCTACCCGCTGCCTGTCCTCATGCCAAGGCCTTGTAGGGCTCACCCAGGCCTCGGGGCTGGGCAGAGGTGGCAGCGTGGGGGGCCCCCGTGGACTGCTCCACCCAGTGACTCAGCCCATGCTGGGCCTCCCCAGGGAGGACAATGGTGGCTTGTGGGTGCCGGGAGGGCCTCCTGGCAGGTGTGAGCCCCAGGGTGGACCGGGCCCCAGGGAGGAGCTTTCTAAGCCTTGCTATCCTCATCTGTACAATGGGTTTAATCTCTCAGGCATGAGCACCTGACAGCCAAACATATGGATGGAAAGAGCCACATTTGGAACCAAAGGAGGACCTCTGATGGCCCATCTTGCCTCGGAGGGCAGGTGCTGGGCAGGGCACAGGCACCACTGTGGCCCAATGCCCAGCACCAAGAAAGGCACCCAGTTGGTGCTCGATAATTGCATGGTCCACGAATGGATCTTCCCCCCCACCTGCAGTGAGTGTGTTGAGGGCCACTCCAGGAACCTTAACCCCAACGCTAAGGGTTAGACCCTGAGCATTCTTGGGGAAGGGGGAACTGATGTACCCTGAGCGAGCCTGGTCCTCAAGAAACTCCCCGAGATAGGGGGATGCCGGAGTAGGAACAGACTCATGGGGTCAGAGTCGGGCCACACGGAACAGCTGGGGACTGAGGGGGCCACTACCCTGCCACAGATGCGGGCCCGCCAGTGGGGAGAGGCTGAGGGATGCGGGCACAAGCTGTGGGCACCGACTCTGTACCCATCGCTGTGCCTTCCATTTTCCTGAGGGGGAAACTGAGGCCCAGAGAGGGTCAACAATTTTCGCAAGGTCACAGTGAGGCGGGAAGGAATGAGGAATTCGAACCCAGACCCCAAGACCCACACCTCCCTCTCCAGGCATGCAGCACAGGGAGCTTCTCTGAGCTAGAAAGGATCAGGGTGCCGGTCAGCCTACTTGGGGTGCAGCGTGAGGGGCCTGTGCCTTTACTAGGAGGCCCCTGAGCCCTCCGCTCACTCCTCACCCTGGACCCCCTCTTTTCTTCCTGGGCCGGGAGCAGCACTGAACTGTGGTGATTTGGGGTTTCCAGGTGTGAGTGGAAAAACATGCCAGACAGAGGGCAGGGCAAGGACAACGGGGCCCGCCCGGAGGTGAAAAGGAGTCTGGCAGCTTCCAAACCAGCAAAGAGGCCCCTGGTGGCGAGAGCCCAGTGGGCCAGGAGGATGATGGCTTCTTCCCAGGCCTGGAAGGGAATGTGGCTTTCTGGGGACCCAGGAAGTCACCAGAGCTTGTCATATTTTCATTTATAATTTTATCATCCCCTTTCTGAAGGGTCTGTGGTCCTCAAAAGCTGAATTGGCCCTGGAGGCGGGAAGAGTTTCAGACCCCAGAAGAGACACAGCCCGCTGAGAACCAAAAGGCTTGCGTCCAGATTCCGTTTCACAGATGAGCAAACTTGAGAATCAGGTAGGCCAAAGCAACCAGCAAGTCAGAGGCACGCACAGTGCGGGTTCCCTGTGGGCCTCTCTGACCCTGAAACAGAGCTGGCTTCCATTGCTCTACCAACAAAATGGGTCCAAATCCTGTCCTCCGGCCATGGATGCCCGCTCTCAACAGCCAGCACCAGGGGCCAGCCCTAGGAACTGAGACACGACCCAGCCCAAGAGGCCGCGCGGGCGGCAAAGCAAACCTGACAAATAAAACCTCAACCCCCCCCCCCCCCCCCACCGGTTCTCTAGGCCTAACGCTCCGAGAGTCCCACCTCCTTCTTCGCTAGACGCCGCGGAGGCGGGACAGGGGGCGGGGCAGCCCCAGAAATGGCCGACGAGCCCGCCAATCACGGTTTCGCGCCCTCCGATTGGCCACTGCTGCCGTGTCTTATCTTTCCATCTCACGGTCCCCGCCCACTTGCGTCACGGTTGTGTTCCATCCTGCGTGCGCCTCCGCGCTGGAAGATAGTCCCGGCCCCCTCCCCGAGCCTTCTGCTGGAGGCCCGACCGGGCGCCCCTGCTCCTAGAGCCCGGGCCTCACGAGCCCCAGCCGCTGCCGCGGGCGCGCTGGAAGGCGAGCCGCGGAGACCGGCGCGGGCCGAGCGGGCGGCGGCGGCGGAGGGATCCGCAGCGACGCCGGGCGGGGCGCGGGGCGGGGCGCGGGCGGGGCCTGGCGGGGGCGGGGCAGCGCGCGGGGCGGGGGGCGGAACATGTCTCCCGCCGCAGGAAGATGAGGCAGCGGCGGCGGCCGCGAGCGTAGCGGGCCGGACCGAGCCCAGCGACGCGGGCGGCGGGCACCGCGAGCTCCTCACACGCCGCCCCCGCCAGCGTCCCGGCCGCGCACGGGCCCCTCGGGGCGGGCCGCGGGGAGGGCCGGGCCACGCGCGCCGCTGCCGCCGCCCACGCGCGACCCTCGGGGGCCCGGCGCGACGCCCCTTTGTCCGGGGGGGCCGTTCATGCCGCCGCCCCCCGCGCACTGCGGGCCGGGCAGCGCCGAGCAGGTGAGCACGCCGGGACTGCGGGCCCCGTGGCTTTGTGCGAAGTTGGTCGCCCCCCCCCCCGCCCCCGCCGCCCCCCCCCCCGCCAGCCGCCGCCGCGGGCCCGGGGAAGTTGGGGCGGGGGCGCCGTCCGGGAGTTCGCCCCCGCCGTGCCGCGGGCCGGGCGTCATTGTTCTCCAAGTTTCGGCGGCGCGCCCCCCGCCCGCCGGGCCGCACTTGGCGAAAGTTTGCGGCGCGGCGGGCGGGGCCGCGGCGGGGCCCCCTCCGCCGGCGCCGGAGTTGGTGGGGGGCGGGGGGGCGGCCTTTTGTCTGGCGGGGAAGGTGCGGCGGCGCGGCCCGCGGGCGCAGGTTGAGGGCCGGGCCGGGCCGGGCGGGGGGGGGCGGGGGCCGCGAACATCTGCTCCGCGTTAGCGCGGCCCGGGGCGGCGGCGGCGGCGGCCCGGCTTCAAAGGCCCCCGGGCCGCGCGCCTGCACCGGCCGCGGCGGGGGGGTGGGGGCGGGGCGCGGCGGGCGGGGCGCGCGGGCGCGGGGGCCTCCCCCTGGGGCCGGCGGCCGGGCCCTCTGCGCCCCGAGCCCGTTTCCAGCCCCCCGAGGTCCGGCGACACCCCACAAGTTTCCAGTGCCCCCCCCTTCCCCCGGGTCGGCCCTGAAATCGGTTTCAACCACCCCACAAAAAAGTGCGGTTTCGTACTCCTCAACAAAGTCAGTTTCACACGCCCTGCGAGAGAGGGAGGACTTGGGGGAGGGGGTGCGCCGGGGCGGCCGTTTCACACCTCGCCCCTGGTTGGCAAACAAAGCGGGGGTTCCTCCGCTCCTGGAGTTGGGTCTCCCTCGACCTTGGAACCCCCTCTCCCCCGCAGCCTCCGTGGTTTCCGTGGGGCCGCCCCCAGCCTGGGAGCTCGGCACCGAAGCCGGAGGGGCCCCGCGCTCTGTCCGCGGGACGACGGAGACGTATTCCGTTCCCTTCTCTGGGGGGGATGGGGCCAGGCAGGTGACTCTCCACCCCCGTTGTAGAGCGGAGGCCCCTGGGACCGTGCGGGGGAAACCCTGGTTTGGGGGACCCCCTCTCCACCTCCCTCCAGCGGGAGGCAAGGGATGTTTTCAAAGTTGCTTAAAAATAATTCCCGGATACGTCGTGACAATAAAACAACCTAGGATTGTTTTTTTTTTTTTTTCTCTTTTTTTGAGTTCTGTTGTTTTTCTGTGTGGGGGTAGGAAGTTAAGGGTGGAGGGAAGCTTTGTAGGTAGGTCTCTGCACAGGGCACCCCACCAAACTGCCTTGCCTTTTTTTTTGTTCGAGAGTTCTTTTTGCTTTTGAGTTTGGGGTAACCTGGTTTTCAGCACGCTGTGACAGCTGCTTGTTGGGGGGGTGGGGTCACAAAATTTCCCCTGGGATGCAGCCTGGGCCCCCCTCCCCCTTCCCTGGCGGGTGTGGGAGAGAGGTGGTGGGGAAGCCTGTGGGGGGGGGGGGTTGGAAAGGAGAGATGTGGGGAGAGGGGCGGGTTCTGGCCTACTGGGGAAGGGACCACTCCCACCCTGCATCCAGTTTAAAATTTGCAATCTGATTCCCTGGTGGTCTTGGAGGGAGTTTAGGGAGTGTGTGTTTGCAGGTTCCCGACCCCCACCCCCACCATCCTTCAGACTCCCTGAGGGCTCTGGGGAGAGGTCTCCAGGGGCCCAAACCCAGTCCTGCCTGCCCTGCCCCCACCCCCAGGGTCGTGAAGGGGCTCCTTCTGGGAAGACCCAAGCCCTCGGGGCCTTTAGAGGAAGGGCTTTTTAAATAGCTCCCCCGTTCCCCATCTGTCTGCCTCTTGTTTTGGTCACTCAGAGCTCTTCTTTTTCTCTGTTTTTCTGTGCGTCTGTCTCCTCTGCTCTTGTAGGGCCGTCTCTAGGGCCGAGGTGCCCATCCTGCCCCCTGAGCCCACCATTGCCACTGGAGAATGAACCAGCCACAGAGGATGGCACCCGTGGGCACGGACAAGGAGCTCAGTGATCTCCTGGACTTCAGCATGGTAAGCCAGGGCCCTGCCTTCCTGGGTGCCTCCTCTGCCTCAGTGTGGGTCTGCGCACCCAGGGTTCCTGGGAAAGAAGCTTCCGCCAGAAGTACCCCAGCAGTCAAGAGCCGAGCCTCAAAGTTGGTTGGGCGGAGGGGTCTGGCGGGGGGCTGGCTGGGGGAATTGGGGTGCATTGGTTGTGGGTAAGCAGCGGCCTTGGTCTTCTGATCTGGAAAACGGGTGTGATCAGGGTTATTTATTCCAGCGTGGACTCAAAAAGAAAAAGGTGCCTAGCACCAGGTGACGGGTGTGGGGGCCCTTTCGAGTGAGGCAGGGACACGGGTGTTGGAGGTCTAAGACCTCGGTTATTCATCCGCGTGGCGGCTCGTGCGATGGTCGGTCGGGAGGGGAGCAGCGGGCAGGCAGTCAGAGATCTGGAGAGTGTGGGCGTCCCAGGGTAGCAGGAGCTGCTGCTGTCACCGCTGTCCTGGCTGTCACAGGGAGGCAGGCCCGGGTGGCAGTCTCCCTCACGCTTCCCGGAACGCCTGTGTCCTGCCTGGCCGGACCGAGTTTCCCAGGGGTGCTGGCTTCCCGACGTCACACAGCTCAGCAGGGCCCGGTGAGGCTGGGAGCCAGAGCTCCCTCGGTGACTGGAGCCGGGGCGCCTCGTGAAGGACCAGGGGGCTCCGTTTGCCCATCTGTGCAGTGGGCCACCTGTCCCAAGTGTCGGGGTGGCCAGCGTTTTCTTCAGAAACTCCGCACCGGGCGTGTGTGCACACGATTCATCTGTCCCGCTCCCGCACCTCCCAGGCAAGCGCTAGACTGATTTGAAACGTTGGGGGAGGGCGCTTTCAGTGTGAATTTACTCCTCTGCCAGTACGAGGCCCCGGCCACTGAGGCCTGTCGAAAACAAAAGTCCCCAAACCGAAACGACACCAGCCATCCTGTGGAAAAACACAGCCCACGGGACAGAGGGGCTGCAGCTCCGGAAGGGCCGTACTGGTATTTTTGAGCCATTTTTAAGCCCCGTTTTATTTTTGCTTTCCCGGCTGAGTAACCTAGAGTGCGGTTCAGTTTTTTTCTTTCTTTTTTTTTTTTTTTTTGTTAAACTGACAAGTCACAGACTATTGGGCTGGAACAGACTGGGGTGGGGGTGGGCATGGGTTCAGACCTGGCCCCTTCGCCTCATCTGTCCAGGAGCCCCGAGCCCCTGGTTCCCCTGCCCCTTGTGCTTGGTGGGTCCAAACGTCTCGCGCGCACGTGTTTCCAGCTCACAACCCATTTCGCAGGTGAGGAAATTGAGACTGAGGGTCAAGGCGTTCTGTGCCAACCCTGGAGGGACCTGGGAGCTGGATTGCCATGCACCGTCCGTGCTGTTGCAGGGAGGGAGGCCTGGCCGGAGCACGGAGGCCACTCCCCGGCTCATCTCCCACCTCCCCTTCTGTCCGTCCGGAGCTGCCCCCTCCCGCCTGCCTCCGAGAAACTGAGTTGATTTACATTTTTTAAAATAGCCGGGTTTAGACTGGAAGAGAAGACCTCCGAGGGGAACGCTCGCCGGGGCCGGGTCACGGGAAGTGGTGGGAGGGGCGGCCGTCAGAACGGGAGGAAGGAAGGTGGGAGCCACGGTGTTCCAGCGGGTGCCCCCCGAGCAGGCCGATGAGGGGCCGGGGCCATGCCGTGGGCATCGCTCGTCCGGTGACGCTTGCAGAGGCCCCCGTGCGCCCACGGTGCCCTCGTGTGATGGGGTTTCCGCCTCCCACGTGCTCAGGGCCCTGAGTCCATCTCACGGAAGAGAAGGCAGGCTGCAGGGTACGAGGGGCCTTGTCAGGGCTGAATGGGTCCAGTGCCCCGGTGGCAAGTGCCACATCCGCGGAGCCCCCGGTACCCTAGAGGACAAACCAGACACTTGGCGTGGGGCCCCCGTTCTCCCAGGGGCTGGGTGACTTCCGGTCCTGGCTCAGGCCAACCCATCTCTCCTTGCAGGCCTCAGTTTACCCAGTGGAACGGGGCCTTTTCCGGGAGAACAGGGCCCTGGGGAGGCTGGGCCAGTTGAATGAGCACAGCCACGCCCCCAGGAGGGGGCGCAGACCCACTGAGAACCTGCTTCCCGCCAGGCTCCACGCCAGGCTCCACGCCTCCCATGAGGCTCTGCTCCTGAGCCCGCCGGGGCCAGGTGAGCACGTGGCCTCCGTTTCCCTCCTGTAGAATGGGGCGTGGGGACAGGACCCCACTTACCGGGGCCCTCCCCAGGCTTGCTGTGCTGGCCTGAGAGTCCTGCCCGCAGGCCCCCTGCCCTGACCCCCGGTGGGTGGGGTGGGGTGGGAGGTGGGAGCATCAGCAGGTCCCCGATGAGCCCCTGGCCCTGATTCCACCCACTCGTAATCACTCGGGCCCTAGGTGGAATCTAGAGAACCTAGACTCGGTGCAGGGATGGGACAGGTTTTGTTTTTGTGTGGCAAAGGGGTTTGTTGATGTTGGGTTTTCCTGGCTCATCTTGCTAAGCTGTTTAATCTCCGGGGACTTAACGCCGATGGGGTAAACGGGGTGGGGGTGGGGTAGGGGCCGGAGGCGCTAGGGAGAACCGCTCAGTCACCTGTGGGGGGGGGGTGCTGCAGCCTTTCCCACATCCCTCCAGCTTCCTGTCCTTTTGGGCCTCAGTTTCTCTTGATGCCTAGGCTGGTGATGAGGGCCCCGGGTAGCCACTGAGTGCAGAATCTGGCATGTGGGGGACACTTGGCCCAGGCCGCCCTCCTCCCGCCCAGTGGCCGGGCTGCGTGCTGCTCAGGGTCAGGGGCACACGGGAGGTGCTTCCGGCCTCGGGGAAGGCCTGAGCTCCCCTGCGCCTCGCTGCCCCCACGCTCGTGGAGTGTGAATGATCCGGCTCCTTCAGGAGGAAACCTAAGGAAAACTTGGTGTCGTTTCTAAGGGCAGATAAGTGCGGGGATCGGTGACGCCGGCCCCAAAACAAACTGCATAGACAGCAGAGCTTTGGGGTTTGTTTTTCTGGCGGTGTTTTGTTTTTTTTTTTTTAAACGGTCATCTTTTAAGTAAACTCCCAACCCCGAATCGAGGCGTGTGCTCCCCTAGCCGGACGCCCTGACAGCTTTGAAACCCTACCAGATCTCCGTCGCTGGCACGGGCTGTGCCTTCGGGCTTTGCTGGAAGGGCCTTTTCTGCGTGCAGTGTGGGCCTTCTGCCTTCTCTCCCCTGGGGTCTCCCGTGGACGGCCCAGCCCCCACACTCACTTCTCTCTCTCTTCCCACAGATGTTCCCGTTGCCGGGGGCCAACGGCAAGGGCCGGCCCACCCCCCTGGCTGGTGCCCAGTTTGGAGGCTCAGGTAGGACTCCGCTGCCTCGGGGCAGCACAGGGCGGGGGTGCGGGACCAGAGCCGCTCTCAGACTCGGAACCAGAGGAGGAGGTGTTTGGGGGCGGGCCGCTGGGGGTGGGGGGCCTGTGTTACAGTGGGGCACACGTGAGGTGAGGACTGGAGCCTCCCAGGTCCCCGTGGCCTCAGTGGGCCTTGGGTCTCCAGTTGAAGGGGGAAACTGAGGTCCAGAAGATACGAGACACGGAATCTAGGTTTTGTAAATCTTGCTCACCTTGTGAGTCCAGAGAAAGGCCCAGCTTCTGGCTGTTTTTTTTCCAAGCTCGTGTTACGAGTCTCTCGTATACAGGATCTGACACTGGGGTGACCAGCCATCCTGCCGAGGACCCAGGGGTGTTCCCGGGATTGGGGATTTTGAGTATTCAGACTAGGTCTTTGGCAAACCTGGATGAATTGGTTACCCTCCCCGGGCACTGAAGGCCCCTGACGTGGTTGCGGGGAGGGACAGACGGTTCTTTTCTGCTCAAGGAACACACAGGAGGGGTCAGGGAGGAGACTGTCTCAAAGCCAAGGTGGTCGGGGACAGTCTCTAAGGAGGTGATGTTTGAGCGGAGACCAAAGGGTTCAAGGCAGAGGGTACAGCTCTTGCAAAGGTCCTGGGGCAGGATCTGGGTTGACGTGTTAGAGGAAGAGAGAAGGGGCTGGTGCAGGTTGTTCAGGGCCTTTGGGGTCTCCGGGAGGACTTGGGCTTTTGCCCAGGAGGTGGGAGCCATGGAGGGCTCTGGGCAGAGAGTGATGCCTTGTGCACGTTGAGGAGTCTACCCTGTTTGGTGGGATTTGGGGGAGCCCTTCAGGGAGATGAGAGGACTTGGGCAACTTGGCCATCTTTCTGGGGTCTCAGGATCGGGACTGTGTCTTTCTGTGACTCTGGGATTTGGAATAGAAGATTCTTTCTTGGAGTCGTCCGTGAATTCCATCGGGGCATCCCGTGTGCTTTGGCTGGAGGAGGGGGTTTTCAAGGGTGGTTTGTGCTCAGCCTCCCCCCCACCCCCCCAACGAAGGGAGGGACATCGTGCTGTGTCCTCCCATCCCCCGCCGGTGCTGGCCTTCCCCTCTGCCTGAGGAAGTGGCTGCAGGGCTGGACAGAGTCCTCTCTGGGATACGGAAGTCCCCACAGGCCATCCCGCCCCCTCCCCCTAGAAACCTCTCCCGGGAGCCGGCGTGCTACCCTTTCTCTGCTGGGGGCACACGGTCAGGCCCTGGGGGCCTCCTGGGAGGAGATGCACGGCACAGGCACGTGCCTTCGTCCTTCCCCTCCCCCAGGCCGCTGCCCCCGCTGCCTTTTCTCTTCAGTGTCTCCTTGGACAGCAGCCCTGAGTCCCCGAAGCCGAGGGGCACCTCCAGGCTGGCCTGCCCTCTGGCCCTGCCCCGACCACTTTGGACGGGGATGGTCTTGCCCCGTCTCCCCCCGCCCCCTGCCCTGGATGGGTGTCGTGTGGTTGTTCTGGCCCGAGCCCTCGCTTCAGCGGGCACCAGGGCGTGGGACGGGGAGCCCCAAGACCCGAGCTTCAGGGCCGCTCCTCACTGCCGCCCCAGGCACAGGACGTGCTGTGTCACCTGTGGTGGGCGGCATGACTGAGCCTCAGTTTTCTCATCTGTTAAAGGACATCTGCCTGTGGCCAGATGATTCAGTGAGCTTGTGGGCGTGAGTGCTTTGTAAACAGGGATGGGGGTGTGTCTTGGGACCCTCTGGGCCCAGGACCGGGGGGACCGGGGAGCCGGAGGACCAGGGGCCGGCCCCCACCGAGGCTTCTCCCTGCTGGCGCTGGAGGCCCGGGAGAGGGGCGGGTCCCCCTCTGTCGGGGGGGGGGGGGGGGGCCCTGGTGTGTGCTTGCAGGGGCTGCCAGCGGCTGGTGGCGCGCCGGCCCCGTGCCCCTTCCGGTCCTGCCGCCTCGTCCTGGTGTGGCAGCGGTCCGTGGTGCCGGCCTGGTGGGAGGCCTGTGAATGTGGCTCAGGTCGAAGCTGAGTGGTTGAGGAGTCCGGCGGCAGCTGTGTTTGGGGGTCCGTCCGCGCAGTCTGTGTTTCGGAAAAAAGAGGGAAGTGGAAACAGCCTACCGGAGGTGGAATTTTCTGGTTAGGATCCGGGTGGGAAAACGCCGAAAGGGCGAATACTTGTGTTGGCCCCCTTGCGGGAAGGCCTGGGGCGAGAGCTCTCTGGCGCCAGAAACCGGGGGCCCGGCCGCGCGGGGCGTCAGGAAGTGCTTGCTGCCGGGCAGGGGACAGCTCGTTCCCGCGTGGCTTCCCTGGCTTGCTGCTTTGCGCACTTGGGGACAGAACACGCGCTCAGGGTAGGTCTCCGGCACTCGGGACAGACGCTGCGCACCAGGTCCCGGTGAGGGCTGCGCCAGCACTGGCTGCCGAAGGTGTCCCTGGTGAGCTCCCGGCGAGAACGTCCGTCCGGGACCCTGCGCTCAGCCGGCACCGTCCTCAAAGCTCTCCGGCCTGGTAGGCGACCAGGAATCCGCCGTTTCAGCGGGCGTTTACGTGATTAAAGACGGTTGGCTGGCCGACTTCTCAAAAGTGTGTTGGCCGTGAGTTCTTACTTGATGAATTTTCCGTTACTGTCTTGAGCCCTTTCGGGAATCCATCACCTGTTTTGAAGTCCTCGTCGATGGACAGGAACTTGCGAAGACCTGTCCCGGAGGTCGAGGGCAGCCCTCTCCCCCCGCGGCGACCTCGTCCGCGGTGCGGGAGCTGACCTCGGTACCGCGCGGAGTCGTCCGGTCTCCTGTGCTGTGCACGCGCGTGTCTGCACAGGTGTGCGTGGGGGTCCTGGGCGCCTCACCCCACGTGTGGCCCGTTGACCCACCGCCTGTCCCCACTGCACTGGCGACAGCTGACTTACCATCATCCGGCTCACGGTTTTGTCACGTTGAGAACGTCGCGTACGCGAAACCGTACGGCACGGAACCTTCTGAGAGTGGCTTTTTTTTTTTGGCCGAGCGGGATTCCCCGGAGACCCGTCCAAGTTGCCGGCCGCATCACTTCCTTCTGTGTTGTTGCCCGACCAGCGGGACGCCGGCAGCGGTGACGCGTGTTGGTGACGACAGCCTTCGGTGGTTTTTGCGAACTACGCTCCGGGCGCAAAGCCTGGACCCTGTGCGAGTCCTCACAGGGAAGCTGAAACTCCAAGGGTATTAACCGTCCCGAGAAACCGCCCAGCGCGGCAGCTTCCTTTAGCCCTGCCCTGTGCTGCTCTTGGGATTTGCCAGAGTTCTTTATGTGGGAAGGACGTCGGTCTTTTGTGACGGGGGCTGCAGCTTTTTTCTTAATTATGGCTCGCTAACGGTGGAGAGTTTTAGCGTGTCTCGGTGTTCTACGGCTATTTTTACGTGGTCGGATCTTGTTCGTTTACGGGGTCCTACCCTGGGTGCCACTTCTGAAAAATCCTTGGATGACGCGGTCCAGTCAGCAGTGCAGACGTGAGGGTCGGGGAGGCGCCTGCTCCTTGCTGGGTCAGGCAGAGGAGTGTGTGGGAACGCTGGGGGAGGGCAGGAAAGCTTCTGGCCGTCCTGGGTGGAGCACACACGCGAAAGTGGGCGGTTAGTGATCTAGCTTCCCAGCCGTGTGCACGCGTGGGCTCACCTTTGGGACTGCTCATGACAACCCCCCCCCCCCAGCCCTGGTCCTGGTCCCGGTCCCGGCCCCGGGCCTGGGCCACTGATGGAGAGGCTGGCAGAGGGCACATAAGAGCTTCCGGGTAGTTCCGAGGAGGGCCTGTCCTTGGTAGAAGCACGTGCCCTCGAAAGGCCGGGCCCGGGACATCCGGACCACATGCCCTTTATGAAGATTGACCACATACCGGTCACAGTGCAAAATCTGACGAACGAGAAAGAAAGACGGGAGCACAGACCGTGTTCTGTGGTAACAGGGCAGTGAAACGAGGAGACAAAAGGCCGGGAAGTAGAAACGGTCTGGCCGCGTGGAGAGGCCGAAATTCCTTCGAACCTACCTGTTGGGTTAAAGCCGGCGCTCAAACCCGCAGGTGGGGTGGACTCGCGGGCGCGGCCACAGTCGTGCTCGGGGGAAGGATCACTCGCCAGGACAGATCAAGCGGAGAGAAGCGTGTTGTGTGTCAGCGGGAGACTCGGGCCCAGGACGCCTCAGGGTGGTTGGAAGGGCGCGTCCTCGGGTGCGGGCGGGCGGGGCAGCCATGAACGGTCTGTGGCCGCCCGGTGCTCCCGGGGTGCTCCGGTCCCCCCTCAGCTGTGCCTCCGCAGACTCTCGGGAATAGTCCCTTCGCGCCCGCTCCCACCCCACCCTGTGAAACTCACGGAGACTCTGGGAGGAGCTGTCTCCACAGCACTGTTTCCCGGGTTCCTTCCCCGTCCCTGTAGGTTTTTTGTGTTGACCCTTAGGGCTTTAAGAATAAACCTTGGAGGTTCGCCCGGGGTGGGGGGGTGGGGGGGCTCAGTCGGTCGAGTGTCCGACTTCTGCTCAGGTCACGATCCCGCATTACGAGTTCGAGCCCCGCATCAGGCTCTGTGCTGATGGCTCGGAACCTGGAGCCCGCTTCCGATTCTGTGTCTCCCTCTCTCTCTGCCCCTGTCTCGCTCGTACACGCATGCTCTCTCAAGTATAAAGTAAATAAAATATTAAAAGAAGAAAATAAACCTTGGGAGCCGAAGCATGGGGCGGTTGGTTCTTGTATACTTTTGTTTTCCCGCCCCTGCTCCTCCGGTGAGGGTCGTCGAGGTGTCGGAGAGGTTTCCGTGTTGTTTGCTTCGACCGGGTCAACACCCCTTAATGATTTGCAGTTTTGCCTGGGTTTGGTTTTCTGGGTGCAGCGGGGCCATCCTCCGGCACCTGCTGTCGGCTTGTCAGCGGGGCCGGGTCTGATGCAGGCTGTGGCTCTGAGATAGGTCTTCCCGTGTGCGCACGGGTGTGTGTGTGTTTATCAGTCTCAGGGCGTTTCCTTCTGGTCACACGTGGCCATCCGTGAGTGTGGTCAGGGCGTCGTGGTCCGGCCCTCGGCGGTCCTCCTCTGCCATGTCCTGGCACTGTCCTCGGCCCTTTTTCTCCCCTGGGACGTTCCTCACTTTGCCCATGTCCCCAAGGTGCGTGGGGCCCGTGCCTGGACCCGGCTCCAGAACAGTCTCCGATGGGCGGGACCGCGGGCGCTGGGGAACCACCCTCCGCCCTCTTTGCCTTGGATGCTTTCTCGAGCCACGTTTGGCCCTGCAGCGATGGGCCTGTTGAGGTTGTGTCCCTGCCTCCTGTCAACTGTGGCGTTTTCTCAGGAGAAGATCTCACTTCGGAGACGTTTGTAGGTGGCTGACGCATTAGCCTTCCAGGAGCCGCGCGGCCACGGGTCGTGGTGTGTGGGGAGGCGGGCCACATCTTGGTTCCCAGCCTGCTTGGCCTTCCTTCTCGTTCTTCGTCCTCGGTTAAGCTGCCTCCTCTCTCGTCGTGCTCCCTTTCTTCGGACTCGGTTCTGCTGTCAGACTGCTCTTCTCCCCCGGACTTCTTCCCCTCCCCCGCTCGCTGTGTGTGTGCGCGTGCGCGTTCGTTCGCTGGCCACCGAAATGCATGTCTCGTTACTCTTTAGACCCACTTGTCGTTTGTCTGGAAGAGGTGGTCGTGGCGTCAGGCTCCCGTGGAGACCTCTGGCTTCCAGGCAGGGAGCGGGTGTTCGTGCCGCGACTGCCTAATGCGAGGTTGCCGGTGCTGTGCCGGGTGTGGCCGGAGCCTCCCGTTCTTGCCACGGCGGCTGCCCTGTCGTCCTGCTTCGCGGCCTAGAGGTGTGGCGCGCAGCCCGATCGCGGTTTCCACGCGTTTCGCGTCCAGGACCAGGCACGGCGCCGGCTTCTCCGGCGTCCGTGGATCGGGCCCGTGTGCGTGCTGGCCGCCGCGAGGCACGGCCCGTGGAACTCCCTCTGTGGGGTTTTCGTGGGCGATCCGGCCCATTCTCCAGGGAGGCGCCTTGGAGCCAGGCTTCCCCACGCGCGTCCCGACCCCCGCGGGTGGCTCTGCCCGGCGCGTCCGCTCTGTGCTCCGCGGGTCCTCCTGCCCTGGTGCTCTCTCCTTGCCGTGCTCCTGGCGGGCGTGTGCCTTCTGGAATTGGCTCTGGGAGGTCGCGCCGTCTGCGGCCCCGCGGGTGGCTGTTCCAGGGTTTATCATGTAATACCGCGGCAAAGCTCCCGTTCCCAGCGGGGAAACCGGACGCCCTGTCCTGTGGGGCTGCCCGGCCGTCGGGGCGCCGACCCTGCCGCTTGGGCTCTTCATGCCCCCGCTTCCCCACCCGCGAGGCCGGGAGGCAGCCGCTGCCTTCGAGCGGGTTCGCCTGGCTGACGGCTGCCCGCGCCCATGTCTCTGGGGCCGCCCTGGCCCGTCTTCTGCGCTCAGGACCGCGTGTGCGGTGCTCGTCCCCGTCCCGTTTGGGGTCGTCCGCGAGCCCTCGGGGTCCGGGCCCAGGAATGCTTGGTCGGCTGCGCCTTGGAGTCCGGTGTCGCGGAAGGCCAGCTCTGTGGGCGTGGGTCTCCCGCCACGTCCCTCCGTGCGTGGTCCCCGAGCCCCGTCTCTCCTGCCCTCCCGCGGCGTCCTTCCCGCCGCTGCCGCTTTGCGGGCTTTCTGTCTCCCTGAAACCTCATCTGCACGAGCCGCGCCAGCTCCGGCCTTCCCTCGAGGGTGCCTCGTGGCTGGTGCTGACGTTGCGGATCTTCCGGAATCTTGGTCTTTCTTCCGTGTTCCACGCGTGTCTCTGTTTTGTCTCCGTTTCCCGCACGGAGGCCCCAGGTTAGGGAGGTTCTCCCGTCCCCACACTCGGATGCACCATGGGTCCCCCTTGAGCCTGAAGCAGGACGAGGGTTCTTCCGTTAGGAGTCGGTCACGGGTCTGAAATCCACGGGGGGCCCAGTTTCTGCAGTTGGGGGCCCCGTTTCCCCTTGCATCACATAACGAGTGGGATCCACAGGAGGGCTGCGGGCTGCTGGGGCCGGGGGTGGGGGGCAGAGCCCCTGGCTTGGGGGTCCTCCTGGTCTTGGAAAGGGTGGGGCGTGGCCTCAATTCCCTGTCTGTCTCCGATCTGCTTGCTCACGGGTTGTGAGCAGGGGCCCCGCTTTCCTGCCCCCACTCGGGGCACCTGCCCCCAGCCGCTCGGAACCTGGTGCCTCTGGTTGGAACGTCAGTGCCTGGGGTGTGCACGCGGCTGGGCTCTCCTGCTGCTGCTGTTTTCCACGCCGTGCCTCCTCCTTTCCAGAACAGAGGGGGGTGGGGGGCGTTAGGTGGCCTCCGGTCGTGGCCAGCCCTGGAGACCTTACTGAAATGTGAAACCATGCAGCCAGAAAACCAAGCGTTCCTGCAGATGAACAGGGCAAAGGATGAAGCAGAGGGCCGGGAACGTGGAGGCTAAGCGAGCCTGGGTTCAGGGCTCGGCCCGCTGCGCCCCTCGCAGCCTTCCTCCAGCTCCAGGATGACACAGGAATTGAAGGGTTAGCCCCCAAAATCCCAGGAAGAGAGGCCTCCCCTGGCTCGTGGGAGTGCACGGCCCCAGTCTCCAAATCCAAATTGGTGTCGGTTTTGCCCCCACACGAGCCCCTCGGTGCTGCCCGACGAGCCCCCGGCTTGGGAAGGTTTTGATGGTGAGACAGAAGGGCCCAAGGGGGGCTGACGGGCCCAGCGTGCACCGGCCGCCTGGGGAGCTGGAGAGGGCGAATTTCCCGAGCGTCTGCCAAGTGGTGGTTCTTAAGGCGTCTTTTTTTTTTTAGGTTCATTTAATCTGAGAGCGAGCGCAAGCAGGGGAGGGGCAGAGAGAGAGAGGGAGAGAGAGAATCCCAAGCAGGCCCTGTGCTGACATCACAGAGCCCGACACGGGGCTCAAACTCAGGAACCATGAGATCGTGATCTGAGCCCAAGTTGGATGCCTGACTGACTGGGCCCCCCGGGCACCTGAGCTGGGCTGACGACCACCTGGGTCTTGCCTGCCCCACGCCCCAACCTCGCGCCCGGTCCCGACATCTGTGGGTCAGGCTTCTTTGTACAGAGTAGCCAGCTTCAGGAATCTTCCTTCCTGCTGGGGTTGGCTGAGCTTCTCCATAAAGGGCCAGCAGCTAATCTGTTCTGTCTTTGCAGGAACAAACAGGCGTGGTCACGTGTCAGTAAAACTTTATTTACCAAAAGCAGGCGGAAGGGGTTTGTGGGGGTCCCTGGGTTGCAGGATGCCACCCCAGTTTCTGGGGAATCCAGCACATGCCATGGGCCACTGGGTCCCAACCAGCGTTGCCGCCCCGTGTCGCCAGGTGGGACCAGTGTCTGCCAAGGGCCCACCATGCCCCCCCCCCCGCGCTTCCGGTCCCCTGTCCTCAGAGCAGCCCAGGCAGGTTAAGTGGCACTTCAGGCCCGAGACGTGGCCCTGGCGGGGCACCCCTACCCTCAGCTCTGTCCCATCCCGCTCCTGCTCTAGTCTGAGGCAGCCTCTTGGCCCGTGCAGCCTAAAAGAAAAAAGGCATAAAAAAAATTGCAGTCTGACAGCCGCGTTTTATTCTATTAGTACGTTTTAATTAGAACACGAACGAGGGGTGTTATGAATATTCATGATGATTATTAAAGTGTATGATTAATCACGTGCAGTGGGGGAGGGAGGGGCCGTCCCCGTTTTTGTCACCTTTAGAAGAGGGGAGGTCAGCGGCCCATGAGGGGTTTTTCCAGAAAGGACAGAACAACACCCATTACCTCTGCCGGGAGCTCATGGGCTCTGTGGGTGCAAGTCCCTGGGCAACGGGTCCTGGGGTGCCCCTCAGGCTGCCGGGCTTCGCGGGGGCTGGGCTGTGGGTGCCGAGGCTGTTTCCTCCGACGTGGTCTGCTGTGGTCTCGGATGTGGCCTCCCTGCTCACTGTTGTGGGGTCTGCTGCCTCCAGGGGCACGTTGTGGATGCCCCGGCGGGTGAGGGCTGCTCCAGAAGGGGTGGGTAACAGGCAAGTGGGTGCAGAAGGAAACTGAGGCTCGGGCTGCTGGCACTTTGCCCAAGGTCGCCCTGCCTCACCGGCCGCTCTGTTCCCAGAGCCCAGGTAGGGGTCCGGGACCTCAGGTACAGACCCTCAAACCTGGTGGCAAACGCTGAATAGACCCCCGGGCCGCGGGAGCCCCTGTGGGTGTGCCCCCACCCCCACCCCAGCTAAGGCAGCCCCCCACTGCAATCACGTTGGAATTTTTTGATTAGAAAATAAAACGTATGTGGGCTATATGAATATTCATTAGGCTGAGGGATTAATATGCATAATTATGCAAATCCAACAGCAATTAAACACCAGCTTGGGGAGAGATGATTAACACAAAGGCACCGCAATAGGATGAAATTTGAAAGGAGTTTCTGGTAAAGACGAGCGCGGGAGGGTGGGTGGGCTGGCGGAAGGATCCGGGCTGGGGTTCCTGCAGCCTCCCCCAGAGTCCAGCTGTGTCGGGTCCCGGGGCCATTGAGGTGGTTCTCCTGGCTGAGACTTAGGGCCTGGGCACAAACCTCCACCCCGTCACCCTCCAGCCTGACTCGGGTCCTGCGGAGTAGGGTCTGTTCATACTCCTCCTGTTTACAGAGGAGGGAGACTGAGGCACGTGGAAAGAGTGGTCCTGGGGCCAGTCTGGGGGCCCCCAGACTTCTCTGCATGTGTTTGTCAGGCAGTGAGCTTTAGAGCCCCGGTCCTTAAGGGTCTGTGCCTACTGGGTGGTGCCTGGGAGTGTTAGGGGAGATAAGGGTCCCGCCCCGCCCCACCGCACCCCACCCCACCGCTACAGACCCAGGTCCTCTGTCTCTCTGGCTAACCCCCCTGCGCCATCGGCCTCGGGGGTCCACCGGGCTGGCAGCAGCCCCTTGTCTCTGCCCGGACCTAACCGGGGCTCCACTCCACCCTTAAGGGGCTGCCGGCCTGTGTCTGGAAGGCATTCGGTGGTGGCTGTGCTGTTGTTTCCACCGAGGAACGGCCCCCCCCTCCTGAATTGTCAGTGGTGGGAAGGGAGAGACTCCCGCTCGCCTGAGATCAGAGGTTATCTGTCACTCTTCACCCGTTCACTGATGTCCTCGTGAACCTTTCTTCAGGGTCAGGAGGGACTAAGCCTGATGCAGAGGCCCCGGTCCCTTGGGGTCAGGGCTGGGCCAGAGGGAGAAAGTACGGGCTGGAGGGAGGAGGCTCTGAGAGTGAGGGCCCTGCCCGGGGCGGGCATGGTGGCTGGGGCCTTGATGGACGGGTAGGAGTTTGCCAGCAGAGCTAGCTGGTGGAATTAGTCTGAACTGTGGGTCTGAAGGTGTGCTAGTTGCCAGGACGTCCGGGGCGCTTCCCACCAGTGGCAGTTGTTTCGTTTTTTAAGATTTCATTTTTAAGAGAAAGCACACGCATGTGCACACAGGTGCAGTAGAGGGGCAGAGAGAGAGAGAGAATCCCAAGCAGGCTCCGTGCTCAGCTCAGGGCCCGACGCCGGGTTTGATCCCGGGACCGTAAGGTCACGACCTGAGCCAAAATCCAGATTCGGACGCTCGACCAACTGAACCAGCCAGGCGTCCCGTTAGCAGTTTAAATAGTGGCAGAGCTGGGGTTGGTAGGGCCAGATGGGCTTCAGCCCAGGCTGGATCAGGAAGGGCCCAGAAGCCCTGCGGAGTCGAATGAGGGCTTGTCCCTGAGGCAGTGGGGACCAAAGCCACGTTTAGAGTTGAGCGGCGGCGACGGTGACCCTGACTCTCTTCTCTTGCCCTGCAGGTCTCGAGGACCGACCCAGCTCGGGCTCCTGGGGCACCGGCGACCAGAACAGCTCCTCCTTTGACCCCAGCCGGGTAAGGAACCTCTGTGGGGCCTGAGGCCTGGCTTTCTCCTCTCCAGAGTGGGGAGAATATGGGAAACTGAGGCTCACGGGGAAGTCACGTGCCAACCTGGTCTCCTGTGGCTTTGGGCTCAGACACGTGGGTTCAAGTCCCAAGTCGGGCACTCACTAGCCGCCTGCTTCCCCTCACGCCCGCGTGTCTCTCCACAGGCCTACGGCGAAGGCACGCACTTCCCTGAGCCCCACGACAGCCTCTCTCCGTCCACATTCCTGGGACCTGGGCTCACGGGTGAGTGTGCCACACGGTCCCCTCCCCCCGTGCTCGAGTGTGGCCCCCGGGTGTGGCCAGCACACTCCAGGCACCGTGCTGCAGGGGGCTCTCCTGGCGCAGAGGACGCAGGTGGTTATGGCCCGGTGCCCACGGGAGAATGGGCTCGGGGGTCCTGGCAACTCACGGAGGTGGTCCCTCTCCGCTGGGACCCAGGGGGGTACTGTCCCCTCGGCGTCCCGACTGTGGGATTGGGATGCTCACAGAAGCCCTCCGTACTGGCCCCTGGGACCCCCGGGGCCCCGGGTGGACGGGTGGCCGTGCACGTCCCCACGACAGGGTGCGCGGCGCCTGTGGAGGGAGTGGGGGGCAGCGTCTGAGGACACGCTGTGCGGCGGGAGTCTGCCCGTTTCCCAGACCGGGAGGGTGGAGGCTGGCCCAGCACGTGGCCTCGGGTGGCCTGTGCACCTGCCGGGACCCCGGTTCCCTTCTGCCTGTTCCTTCCTCCCGCTTCTTCCTGACGTGGGCAGTTTCCCACGGCCAGGCCTGGTCACCAGGGCCCAGAGCCCAGCTGTGTCCCAGGCCCAGCACGTGGCACCCAGGCCGCCCTGGGCTTCATGCTGTCGCTGTCAGCCTGGTCCCGGCTCCGCAGTGAGGCCGCGGTCCTCCCACCCTGATGTGCGGGCCCAGCGCACAGCTTTAGGTCCCTTCTCTGGGCCCCCGGGGCTCGTGGCCACACCTCTCCAGCCTCGTCCTGCCTCCCAGGAAGCCCCTGTTTGGTGCCTGCTGTACGCAGGGCCCGGACCCCAACCCGCTCCTGTTGCAGGGGAGTTGAGAGTCTGGGAGGGAAGCCGCCTTCCTGGGCCAAGCCCAGAGCCGTGGCCTTGTTGCCCTGCTGACCCCGGGGGCACGGGAGCCAGGGCACCACCGTTTACTCCCGGGACCGGGACAGACCCCCTCTGGCCTCTTGGGTCTTGGGGAGGTGGGACTGGGGACATAGCCCGTGGGGCATCCCCCCAGCAGCACCTGCTCCAGGAGCTGGGCTGAAATTGTAGTTCTGTATAAAGGAACTGGGGAACGTTCTCCTGTAGCTTGAGAGGAAATCCAGTAGTCGGCTGAGCACTTGAATTCCTCACTCACGTCAAGGCAGGTTACGGTCTCCACTCAGTCGTCACCAGCGCCCAGCTTCAGCCTGAATCAGCTTTAAGGGGCTCGGGTCCTGATCAGCCTGGGCCTCTGCCTCCGCGAGGCCAGGTCAGTAGTAGGTCCAGGCCTCCGTTGACATTGGTACCGTTGGGCAGGCTGCGTCCCCACAGGTCCGGGCCTTGCCTGCCCACACAGGGGCCGCCACACGCTCTTCAGGAGCTTGGGTGGAGCCCAGGGCCCTGGTGCTGAACCTCGCGGGTGCACGGGACCCCGGCCTGTCCCCTGGGAGCCCAGCACTCTGTGGAGTGGATGCCTCGGGACCGTGAACGGAGAGAACGGAGGCCAAGTGCAGATCCCTGCCGTCCCCCCTCGGGGGCAGCACATGCGGGGGCCCCCAGCGGTTCGCCAAATCCTCTGCAGGTCATCTTGGGACGGCGTCTGTCCAGACCTCTGCTTGTCCCCGAGCCTGACGGGGGGACCAGGGTTCCTCCAAAACCCTCTTGGTGTTGCGCACTGATCCAGTGACTGCTGTGTGCAGGCACATGCCTGGCGGTGGGTCAGCCGTTGGGACACGCCGTCCCCGGGGTCAGCTCTGAGCGAGTCTTTTCTCTTCCAGGCAAGGGCAGCGAGCGGAGCGCATACACTGCCTTCGGGAGAGATGCGGGTGTTGGCGGCCTGAGTCAGGTGAGGTCTGGGGCCAGGGCCCCTCTGCTGGGTCCGCTGCTGTGGAGAGTGGAGCAGGGGGCTCCCGTCACACGTCTGCCCCACCGCCTCCCCCCCCGCCCCCCGGGGCTGTGACTGTAAACAGACACGTCACGGACCTCTTCTCCTCTGCAAGAGGTTCCCTGGTTGAGCCGAGAGCCGGTCGGCTGCAGTATGGCCAGACCCCGGGAGGCTGGCAGGCTGGGTGTGGACCGGGCGAGGGGGTGCCGGGGAGGCCGCAGCCCCTGTCCCGTGGCTCCCCGACCTGGGGTAGTTAGCCTATAGGGCAACGATGGTTTCAGGGGTCACCGTGCACGGCCGGAGGGTCTGAGAGACATGTGCCACCCCCAGGTCGCGGGCGGGGACGCTGAGGCCGGCCTGCAACCCTCCCCCCACGCCCCCCTGCCTCCCAGGCTGGCCCTGGGTCTCCCACAGCCTCCCAGGGAGCCCCCGGCGCAGGTGAAAGCCCCACCACGCTGACCTAGCTGAGAGGCAGGGCGGCAGTGACCAGCCCCCGTGTCCCAGCGTGGCCCCTGGCCTGGGACTCCTCCAGCTCGGTGCGGCCGGGCCTTGTCCCGGTCGGTGCCGCCTGTCCGCGTGCCGTGTGCCCTCAGGGTGCAGCTGTTGAGGGCCAGCCGGCTGCTGGGCCCTGTGCGCTGTGGGCACAGCCAGAGTGCCCGCCGTATAGACAGGAAGGGTGAGGCGTGGAGCGGCCGCTCACCTGAGCTGCGGAACCGGCTCGAACCCTGGTCGTTTCTGCCCTTGAGGAAAGGAAGTGTGTTTCAAATTAACACACGCAAAACGAAGCCGGGTACCTTTAAAAAAACAAAAAACGCGCAGAGTGAAGCCACCAGGTTTCTCTGACGCCTCGACGCCCGGCGTCCTGGAAGGGCCGCGGTTTGCTGGCGGCTTTTCTTTCTCCCTCTTGGGAAAGAGCCTGAGGCTTACGGTCGCTCGCGTCTCAGATCAAACGGGACCGGTGTCGGGAGGGGACCGTGCCGAGCAAGGCAGGAAGGGGCTCTGCTGAGGGCCGCCGGCGCCCCTCGGGCGGCTCTGAGCAGCGGGGCCAGATGCCGGCCCGGCGCCCCACGATGACCTCTCCCTCTCGTTCCCCCCAGGCTGGCTTCCTGCCCAGTGAGCTGGCCCTCAGCAGCCCGGGGCCACTGTCCCCTTCGGGCACCAAGGGCGGCTCCCAGTATTACTCCTACGCCGGCCACCCTCGGCGGAGAGCCGCGGAGAGCGGACTGGGTGAGTGGGGACCCCGCCGCCCCCGCTGCTGGCAGGGCCTGGCTGGAGGGATGGGTGGTAGCGGGGAAGGAGCGGGTGCGTTCGGGCCCCGCGTTGGGAGCGTCTGCCCGGGCGTGCCTCCTGCAGGGTCTCCTCCTGGTCCTTTGGCGCTCGGCTCTGGGCCAGCAGCCCCGTGACCCGCCCGGTGCGGGTTTTCCCTGCCGCCACATCGTGGCCTTGTCACGCTTGGGGACACCGGCCCGCACCGCGGCACCGTGCTTGGGGATGCTTTAAATGGCGGCAGGACCCACGAGACCCAAAGATGCAAGACTCCGGGCACTCAGTCGGCCATGAGGAGGACCCCGGTTTCCAGAAGCAGGGCACGGCCCGGTTCCTCCTCGGCTGGGCCACGTGTGTTGGTGGCTCACGCTGTCCCTGTGGTTTGCGTGCCCGAGTGGCCGCATGAGCCCTGCACGTAGAGATTTTGGGTCCCTGAGTTGGGCAGTAGGCGAGTTTGCAAAGGCGGCAGCCCGGACGGTGGCAGGGAGGGACGGAGCAGAGACCTGGGCACGTGGTGGGGCAGGAGGCGCCCTGAGGACCCCCGATTCCCCTTGCTCCTGACAGACACACAGCCCAAGAAGGTCCGGAAGGTGCCGCCAGGTCTCCCGTCTTCGGTGAGTCGCGGGGTCCCACGTGCCACGTTCCCGGGCTCGGGGTCGTCCCTCTGGGGGTCCACCGCATGTCAGGGGGGGGGGGGGGGGGCGGGCGGCCCCCAGGCTGGAGGTCGTAGCTATGACAGCTGGTATGCAGGAATCCAGGACGTTGTTTCTCGGGTCTAGCTTGGATTCCTCCTGTAAGAGCCACGTGGCGCTTGTGGGCAAGGCACCTTGGGTTGAGTGTGATGGGGTCTCGGGGGCACCCTGGGGGCCCAGTTCAGAGAGTCCCCGCCCTGCCGCCTGGCGATTGGCAGGGGGCCACGCTCTGGCAACGGACTCCCTGGAAGAAATGGCAATCTGCTGGGGTGTCTGGCTCCTGCACCGGCCTCCGGGAGCCCCTGGGCCCCCCAGGCTGGGCACAGCCCCCATAGGCCGACGCAGGTTGCACCAGACCCCGGGGTCAGGGTCACAGGGTTGGCGCTCTGGTCTGCAGCTGGGAGGTGTGGGTCAGGCTCCTTTGAGACCTCAACCCCCGCTTTCCCCATCTGAGCCCCCGCCCCGGTTTCCTGGGACATCAGAGCCGAGAGCCCCCTGAGCCTGACTCGGCCCGGCCCGCCCCACCGGCACTGACCCCACTTCCGCTCCAGGGCCAGGGCGGGCGTTCCCAGCCGACCCGGGGCTTTCCTGCCAGCCTGGCCTCTGCCTCAGGCAGTGTCCCTCCGACGTCAGCACGACCCTAGGGCTTCTTTGCCTTCTTGGTGCTCTGGAACCAAGGGCCGGGTGTTAGTCCAGGGCCCCGCCTCCGAGGCCCCCACGTCTTCTGTGATCAGGGCTGTGGCCTTGGGGGGCTCCGGTGCAGGGGGCTGAGGAAGAAGGAAGGGCTGGGGGCATCGCAGCCAGACTCTGCTCTGATGGACCGGGAGCATCTTCCGGACGGGGGAGGGGGAGGGGGGAGCATTCTCGGCAGGGGGTCCCGTCTGCAGAGACCTCGGGTGCCAAAGCCTGGAACTTGGGGTGGGGGTGGGGGGGAAGGAACTAGGGGAGTAAGGGTGCCACCAGAGCCTCCAGTGCTGGAGAAGGTCAGCTGCACAGAGGGGTGGGGTGTCCTCCTCCCCCCACCCCCACCCCCCCCACCTGACCGCACCCGCCCGCCCACAGGTGTACCCGTCCAGCTCAGGTGACGACTACGGCAGGGACACCGCCGCCTACCCACCCGCCAAGACCCCCGGCGGCACCTACCCTACCCCCTTCTACACGGCAGGTATGTGGGGGCTCGCCTGAGGGGGCCGGGGCTGGGGCCCACCCCCCCCCCCCGCCCGCCTCACCGTCTGCCCCCCCCTGCAGATGGCAGCCTGCAGCCTTCGGCCGAGCTCTGGAATCCCCCGGGCCAGGCGGGCTTCGGGCCCGTGCTGGGCGGGGGCTTCGGCGGCCTGCAGCCACACGAGCGCATGGTGAGTACGGCCTGGGTGGTGGGGGGCTGGGGGGGAGGGGGCGCCCCGCCGGACCCCGCCTGACCCCGCCTGACCCGCCCCCAGGGCTACCAGCTGCACGGAGCGGAGGTGAACGGACGGCTGCCAGCGGTGCCCACCTTCTCCTTGGCCCCCGCAGCCGCCTACGGCAGCGCCCCCAGCCACACGCCCCCCGTCAGCGGGGCCGACGGCCTCCTGGGTACGGCCTCGTCCTGCCGCCTCCCTCTCCCAGTCCCGCCCTCCGTGTCCGCGTCTGGGCCGCGCCCGCCGAGTCTGGCAACGGCTTCTGGAAGGGCGGGTCCCGCTTTGCTTTGCGTCAGAGTCTCCGTGGAGGCGGGTGGCGGGACGCCAGGCCAGAACCCAGACCCAGGCCGGGCTGCCCGGTGCCGGGCGAGGGCGCCTGTGTCGGGCACGGAAGGACCCAGCGCACGGGGGCTCCCCGTCAGCCGGGCGTGGGGCCGGCTGGGTGCCGGGGCCGCCGCGTCCCTGACGTGGGGCTTCGCCTCTCCACCCCCAGGCTCCCGCGGGACGTCGGCCGGCAGCTCTGGGGACGCCCTCGGGAAGGCATTGGCCTCGGTGAGGCGTGGGACGGGGTGGCGGGCGAGGCGGGGCCGGCGAGCCGGGAGCCCGAGCCTGCCCCTGACCACGCGGCGGGTGGCCCCATCTCTCCTCCCTGTCGCAGATCTACTCCCCGGATCACTCGAGCAATAACTTCTCTTCCAGCCCCTCGACCCCCGTGGGCTCCCCTCAGGGCCTGGCAGGTCTGTGTGCGGTGCTGGGGAGGGGAGGGGGGCTGCATCCGGTACCCCGGCCCTGGCTGGGCCACCTGCCCCGGAGCTCGTGTTCCCGCGGGCATCCCAGAGAGGCTGTCTCTCTGGGACCGAGAGGTGATCTCTGAGCCAGTCCGCGCTGTGTGAGCCGTGAGGGGCAGATGGGATCTCGCAGGGCCGGGGCACGGGGTCCACCCGCCAGAGTGGCAGGCGGGGGCCCCCAGCTGGACTCTGGGTCACGCACGTGTCGGTGTTCGTCCACCTCCTGCACGATAGTTAGGCACCAGTCGCGCGACCCTCTGCTTGACCCTGCCGAGGGGGGGATGGGTCCTCCTGTTCCCAGGAAGACATACCCGGGCATCAGCTCGTTGTGAAGTTTTGGGGAGGCCGGGTGGTTTTGTTAGAAACCCCGCAGGCCCTCACCTGTGCGTCAGGGAGCCCCAGGGGCCCTCGCCTCACCTCGGCCCGTGCAGGGGCCCGGGGTCAACCACTGCCCTGCTCTGGCTTCTGAGACTCCTGCCACGTGTGCCGCCAGGCTGCCTTCCTCGTGGGAGGCGGGGTGTGGGTCTCGGAGACGGTGGGTTCCCGGGAGCCCCGCCTGGCCTCCCCGCCGGAGCTGAATTCCCAACTTGGCCCTTAGACCAGCCTTGCGGGCATCAGGTCCCCGGGTGGCCGGCCCGGGCGTGACCGTCCCCTTGGCCGCCTCCCCACCCGGTCTCTCCCTCCGGCTCCCATCCGGCTGGTTACGCACCCAGCCACGGGTGCCCCCGTTGACGCACCACCCACCCCTTCCAGGGACGTCTCAGTGGACCCGAACAGGAGCCCCCGGTGCCTTATCGCCCAGCTACGATGGGGGTCGTCACAGCCTGGTGAGCCTCCTGCCCCAGCCCTCCGGGGGGGGGGGGGGGGGGGCATGGTCCTCGTGGGTGTGACGTTGGTGGGGATACCTGTTCCTGGGATAGAGGGGTCGCCCGTGAGGGGGGCTCAGCGTGTCTGCTGTGACCGGCTTCTGTGACTTCGAAACCATGTCCCGGGAGGGCCGTTCGGTCTCCCGTGACCAGCGGAATTTATAGGACAGATGTCCCGGTGATGGTGAACTCGTGGGGCGGGAGGAACAAAGCTGGCGGACCGTGGTGGTGGCCTCCCGGCCGGCGGAGTAGAACCGTGCAGGGTCCCCGCGTGTGGGCCCTTCACCAGCTCCCCCCGCACCCCCTTCCAGAACAAGGTAGAGGACCGTCTGGACGAGGCCATCCACGTGCTGCGCAGTCACGCGGTGGGCACGGCAGCTGATGGTCACGGGCTGCTGCCTGGCCACGGGGCCCTGGCCTCCGGCTTCCCCGGCCCCGTCCTGCCCCTGGGTGGGCGACACGCCAGCCTGGTGAGTGCTGTCTGAGGGCGGGCTGAGGGGGACGGGGGTGGGGGGGCAAGGTGGGCCGGCCGACTGACCAGCCCTCTCCCCTGCCTGCAGGTGGGAGGCGGCCCCTCGGAAGACACGCCCACAGGCGGCGGCAACCTCGCGCACAGCCACGTAGCCCTCCCCAGCCAGCCCGGCCCCCCTCCCCGACCTCTCTCGGCCACCAGACTCCTACAGTGGTAAGCCTCCGCGTCCCGGCTGGGACGGTGGAAGGGGGTGGCCGGCGCCCTGGGGTCAGCTGTGCCCTGACGTCCTGTGCGAGGCCCGGTCAGCGGGTGGTGTGCCCCTGAATGGGGTTCGTCTTCTGGAAAACGGTGGCAGAGGAGCTGAGAGCCGCCAGGCTGGGGCCGGGCCAGGGGTCTGCTCTCTGCCAGGCCCCGGGGTGGGGCCCCCACCATACACAGCATCCCCCACGCCTTGCACTGGGAGGCCCTTCAGGAGGCCAGCCAGGTCAGCCTGTCTGTTCCTTCCTGCAGGGAGGTGGAGCCTGATGTCCTCACATTCGCTTGTTGGGGGCTCCCGGCACGTGCACATACACATTCAGCGTCAGTTGTGCGCCTGGGGCTCTTCTCGGCGCCGGGGGGTGAACTGAGAGTTAAACAAAAAAGCCTGTTCCTGCGGGGGTGACACTGGAGTGGGGAAGATCAACAGTGGACTCGATGCAAAAGGAAAGGGGCAAAAGTGGGGAGGAAGGGGTGCGAGATTGTGACGTTTGAGCCGAGATAGGCAGGAGCAAAAGCTGACAGGTACTTGAGTGAGGCGTGTGCAAAGGCCCTGGGGCTGGATGATGGTGTGTTGAAGAGATAGGAGCCCTGTGTTGAGTGAGGGGAAGAAAGGGGAGGGCGGGTAAGGAGAGGGTGAGGTCAGGGAGGGGACCAGGCAAGTCTCACAGGGTCTTGGGGGAGGACTGGGCTTTAACCCTGAGGCACCAGGAGAACCCTAGAGGGCTGTGGGCAGGGCAGGGACCTGCCAGACGCGGTGCTCACGGGTGCCCTCTGGTGGCAGCAAGGAGAACAGACCCGTGTGGCACCTGAAGTCCAGGGTGGAGGGGACTGTGCTGGGCCTGGAAGAGGGGGTGGGGAGTGGGGCGCGGGGTGGCGAGTTCTGGGTATTTGGAAGGCACAGAGGCCACAGGATTTCAGATGCGGGGTTGGTGGTGGGATTCGGGTCTGGAGTTCAGGGTGGGATCCAGGCCTCCTCGGCGTTTGGTGGAGTTCAGGGCTGGGGGTGGGGGGTGGGGCGGCTGTACCACAGGTTCCTGAGATGAGGACCCCAAGCTGGACAACGTGGGGTCAGGGTCGTGGCCGGCGGCCGTGGGGTGTGAACTTTGCAGGGAAAGGACCGAGCAGGTGACTGCCTTGAGCGCGGCTGGAGGGAGGCCCGTGGCCAGTAGGCATCGTTCCCGCTGTGGCCGGAGGCCTCCCGGGGGGGGACGGGGGGGGCAACGCCCCCCCCATGTCCCATGCTGACGCTGGCTCCACTGTGGTGGGGGAAACCGAGGCCCAGACAGGGGCCGGCCTGCTGGGCAGTGCACACACCACATGCCCACCTTGTGGAAAATGCCACATCACACAGTAACAGGATGTGGGTAACGATGGTGCCACCTGCTGTCTGGAGCCCCCAGGAGGCGGCCACGCAGCCCACGTTAGGGCAGCTTCTCTCTGTCTCTTTTCTTTTGGTTTATCCGTTTTTGAGAGAGCATGAGTGGGGGAGGGGCAGAGAGAGGGAGACACCGAATCCGAAGCAGCTCCAGGCTCCGAGCTGTCGGCACAGAGCCCGACGTGGGGCTCAAACTCACAAACCGTGAGATCGTGACCTGAGCCGAAGTCGACGCCTAACCGACTGAGCCCCCCCAGGCGCCCCCTCTGCATGTCTTGATTTTTATAACTCTATGCCGAGGGTCTCAGGGGACACTGGATGGTATCTGGGACATGTGTAGTCATCACAACTGGGGAGCTCCTAGCATTGAGTTGGGGGGGGGGGCAGGGATGCTGCTTGACCCCTCACAGTGCCTAGGATGCCCCGATGTCCGTGGTGTGTTGGGGGGATTCCATGAGCTGAATCTTGTATCCCCGAGTCCTCCCCTCCCCCCCCCCCCCACCTGGCCCTGCCCTCCCAGTTCACCTGTTGCAGAGCTCCAAGTTCAAGATTGCTGTGTGCCTTTAAACCCTGTGTGTGTGTGTGTGTGTGTGTGTGTGTGTGTGTGTGTGTGTGTGTTTTAATTTGTTGATTTTGTGGGGGAGGGTCAGAGAGAGGGAGAGAGGATCCCAAGCAGGCTCCAGGCTCCAAGCTGTCAGCACAGAGCCTGACACGGGGCTCAATCGCATGAACCAAGAGATCATAACCCGAGCTGAAGTTGGACGCTTAGCCGACTGAGACACCCAGGCACCCCAAAGCCTAGATTTCATCGTGCGGTGTTGGGCTTTGTGAAATTGGCACCCTGCTGGCATGATGCACTGGCTGGGAGGGCCACCTTGCTGCTGGTGGCTGAGGATGGGCCCTGGCGCTAGTGTAGACCGTTACATTGTTTCGCACTCTGTTGTTGTGAGGTGCTTTCTGCCACATTCCGAAGCTTGTGCCCAAGAGTTTCTTGAGTGTGATTCCAGGTTGTGGGGATCGGGGGTTGCATGTACCCTTCCGATAATGCCAGATTATTTCCCAAACTGGCCCTGCCAACTTCCTCCCACGGGCAGTCCTTCCAAGTTGTTAGGTCCTGCCGAGTCCGCCGATTTAATGGCTTATCGGATCCTGATTTGCATTTTCTCAGTTCCGTAGTGTGTGCCATTGGCCACTTCCTTGTATAGGAATTGCCCACTGGGAACCCTCCCTGTTTTCCTGTTGAGCCGCTGGTCCCTTTTATTGGTTTGTAGGAGCTCTTTACATATTATGGAGACCAAGCCTTCACCGATTTATACATGACAAGTATTGCTTGTGGCATATTTTCTTATTTTTTTGGTAGGGTATCCTGGTAATCGGAAATTCTCAATAGGTAGAGTTGAGTTTAGCAATTTCTTTCTTCGTTCGAGAATAGCTCTTTTAGTATTTCAGGAACTAGTTCCCCCACCTCTAAGTCATAGCAAAGTCTCCACGCATTTTCTTCTAAAGGTTGTCGAGTATCCCCTCTCCCTCCAGACCTTGGTCTGTCTGGAACTGATGACTGTGGCCTGAGGAGGGACCTGATTCTGGGTGTGTGTTTTGTTTTTTTGTTATTGCTGTTCCATTGGGTTTTGTTGGGGGGAGTTTTGGGTTTTTGGTTTTTCTTGTTGTTGTTGTTGTTGTTTTGCAAACAAAGCCTGGCTCTCCCAGGAGAGCTCACCACAGCTCACAAGGGGCAGAAGGGATCGGTCAAGTGGCCCTGGAGGTGCCCCAGACCCTAACCCCAGGCCTGTCTTAGGGCTCGGGCGCGCCAGTGCCGTCTCGGGTACCGGTGAGATCAAACGGGAGGAGAAGGAGGACGAGGAGGACGCCTCAGTGGCTGACAACTCGGAAGAGGAGAAGAAGGAGTTGAAGCCCCCCCGGACTCGGACCAGGTGCCAGCCCTCCCTCAGCCCCCGCCCCGCCCCGCCCCGCAGGACGCACGCAACGCACGCACGCACAACGCGCACACGCACACGGCGCCCACACCGCGAGGCCGTCGGCGGGCCCCCGCCTGCCCCCCCGCCTCACTGTCTCCCTCTGGCCCCCGGGCCCCCCCCCTCCCCCCCGTAGCCCGGACGAGGACGAGGACGACCTTCTCCCCCCAGAGCAGAAGGCTGAGCGGGAGAAGGAGCGCCGGGTGGCCAATAACGCTCGGGAGCGGCTGCGGGGTCCGAGACATCAATGAGGCTTTTAAGGAGCTGGGGCGCATGTGCCAGCTGCACCCTCAACAGTGAGAAGCCCCAGACCAAACTGCTCATCCTGCACCAGGCCGTGTCGGTCATCCTGAACCTGGAGCAGCAGGTGCGAGGTCAGTGGGGGCGCCGCCTCCCCTCCCCCGCCGCTGCTGCCCTCCCTCGCTCTCCCCCCACTTCTGGAGCCAGCCTCCCCTGCTGTGACTGTCCCTCTCCTGCAGCCACCGTCCTGCCCTGCTGTGACCTCCCCCTGCAGCCACCGTCCTGCCTTGCTGTGACCTCCCCCCCCCCCCCCCAGTCACTGTCCCCCCCCCTACTGACCAGGGCCTCCTAGCCTGGCTCCGCGGTCCCCTGTGGCACAGGAGGACCGTCTTCGGACCCCTAGCCCTGCAGGCCCGGACACTGCAGCTTTGACTTGCGTCCCTGGAGCCCGGGGATCCCCGCCCACCCCAGCCGTCCCCCCTCTTGGGAAGCCTGTAGCTCTCTGGCTGAGGCCCCTGTGCCCCAGGGCAAAGGTCACTGTCACTCCCAGCAGACACATTCTGGGCCATGTCAGCCCGTCAGACCCCATCTACAGGTGGGGTCCCCGCACCCCGTTTCCCAGGGCTTTGTGTGTGGATCCAGAAAGAGCCCCGTGGGACTTGGCTCCCCATCTCAGCTGCTTCCTTAACGCGCCCTCTGTTCCCGCGCGCCCGTTAACCTTTCTTTCCTGCAGTGCTGTCGCTTGGACCGGAGCTGGGGCCCTAGCCCACCCGGCCTGCTGTCCCCTCAGCTCTGAGGTTTCCGTGTTTCCATGGTGGTGTGGGCACCCCCCCCCGCCGCCGTGTTCCCCGCACCAGCTCTCTGCTCTCTGCCTCTCGCCCTCTCGCCCCCCCCCCCCCCCCCCCCGTCTCTGCCCACCCGACCCTTTGCTTCCACGGCAGCCCCTCCTTACCTCGCACTTGCTGCCCAAGCCCCGGATGGCAGGGCTGCGACCTTGGGGTCTTTCCTCCCCCTAAAGCCCCCCAGTCGGGACTTGAGGGAAGAAAGGAGACCAAGGGGTGCGCCAGCCTCAGGCCTGTCAGTTTGGTCTGCGCGCTTGTCCTGGGCTCCGGGGGCCGCCAGCCCCACCCGCCGCCACCCGGCAGGATCCGCTCAGGCCCAGGGCAGGTGGGCGGGGGCACGGCAGCAGCGCCCCGGCACAGGAGCAGGACAGGGCAGCAGGGAGCGGCTCAGATGCAGGGGCCTGGGCCCTCCGCGTCTTGGGCGCACACCGCAGCCGGGCCTTCGCCGTGTCTGTATCATGTTCCGCGGGACCAAGCGCGGCACTGTCCCAAGTGCAATTTGCCCCCACCCTACTGACAAGGGCACGGAGGGAAGTCCCTTGGGCAGAACCGCATGGCTACACAGTTTGTAGGGCTTGAGCCAGGGTTTGGACCCAGCAGGCAGGTGTCTGATCTCCAGAGTCACGTGTGAGTGCGGCCCGGTCCACAGCAGGTGCTCGGGAACTCGGAGCCACTGCTTGGTCAGGTGGGGCTGTTCGCGGTAGTGGGGAGAGCAGAAGGCCCAGGGAGCCCACCCTCCCGGCCCAGAGTCGGGGCCTGTGGACAGGGCGCCTGTGGCCATGCCACATCCAGCTGTTGGTGTGGCCAGAGTCCGGTGTGGGCAGAAGGCGGGGGTCAGGCCTTTGCCTGCTGAGCCAGAGTCTTCTCTGCCTCTCCCACCCACGCTGGTCCGGTCAGCTCAGGCCTAGCACTCCTAGCCTGCTCTGGCCAGGGAAGATCATTCCGGGATCCTCCTGGCCCGGGTCTCCCTCCCCTGCCTTCCTGGCCAGTCCTTGGGCATGTGGAATGGGCAGAGGGCAAGGGATGCCCTCCTGCACCCCACAGATCCCCAGATGGGGACCCCAGGCCCTACCTCCCCTCTCTGGGAACAGTCACACGTGGGTCTCCTTTGCAAGGAACCACACACACACACGCACACACAGCCTTGCCTACAGCCGGCCCCAAGGGTGGGCACAGAGACAGGCACACGCCCAGGGTCTCTGCTCCAGGAGTGTGTGCCCTGTGCACACAAATGAGCACGTTCCTGTGGGCGTGAGCACGCACGTGCTCACACACACACACACACAAGCACGCACGCGCACACACATCAGCAGGTGCCTGCCTGCACGCCCCGCACGTAACTAACAGAGGCCCCGGTGCTGTGACCCAGCAGTACGGAGGAGGTGCTGTCCCTGGAGGAGAAAGACCTGAGGGACCGGGAGAGGCGCATGGCCAATAACGCGCGGGAGCGGGTGCGCGTGCCGTGACATTAACGAGGCCTTCCGGGAGCTGGGGCGCATGTGCCAGATGCACCTCAAGTCGGACAAGGCGCAGACCAAGCTGCTCATCCTGCAGCAGGCCGTGCAGGTCATTCTGGGCCTGGAGCAGCAGGTGCGAGGTAGGCTCCCGGCCGGGCGGCCCCGCCCCCCGCCACGCCCCGCCCCCCGCCCCCTCCTCCAGCGCTCGCTCGCTCGCCTCTCGCTCTCTCCGGAGGGGACGCGCTCCCACGTTGTTCTCCCTCCCCCAGAGCGTAACCTGAACCCCAAAGCGGCCTGCTTGAAGCGCAGAGAAGAGGAGAAGGTGTCGGGCGTGGTCGGAGACCCCCAGATGGTGCTTTCGGCGGCCCACCCGGGCCTGAGTGAGCCCCACAACCCCGGCGGGCACATGTGAGAAGGGCGCCGCGCGGGACAGAGTGCGGGACAGAGCGGGACGAGTGACCGGCCCACGCCCCGTGCGCGCCTGTGGTCGGCATTGAGCCGGCACCGCCCCGGGGGGGAAGGGGGCAGGGGTGGGGGCGCCCCTCCCCGGCCTTGAGCCCCCCACCCCCGGGTCTCACGGCCTTGACACCTGGGGACTTACCTGACGGATCCTGAAACTGCAGCCCAGGCCCGGCCCAAAGGGGCAGTTTTGTTTTGTTTTTTATTTGTAAAGAAAACCAGAAAGTGAGCAAGATATACACTTTGTCAGAAGAGACAAAAAATGCCTTAAGTCTAAAACGCGGGGGAGTCCGAACCTGCCGCTCACCGGACGCGGAAGCTGCACAGACCGGCCGGTTCTGGACGAGCCGGCGAACGTGCCTACGCCTAACCCTTGTCTTAAGGAAAACAAAGGACGTTAGTTAGGAGATTTTTTTTTTTTTTAATGTATTAGGAAAATTAGCAACAAGGATGCCTTTGATCTTTTTTTTTTAAGCTTTTTTGCATATGTTTTGTAAGCAACAAATTTTTTGTATAAAAGTCTCATGTCTCTTGCTATTTCTGCTGCTGATTCTAGAGCTGAGCGTTGCATTTCACGATCAACAGATTATTAAAAGTGTATTGAAAAGACCACTGTAAACCTGAGGTCCCCCCACCCCCCAAACCCCGGGAGCTGTCGGGCACAAAGTGTCTCCCAGCTGCTGCTCTCCCAGATGGTGTTTAAGAGTCTAGGTGGTTCCCTTGGTTTGGTGAGACTGTGAAGTGGTGGGCGGGCCTCTCCCCTCCCTCTGGAAGGGGGGTGGTGTCTGCAGGGAGGCAGTGATCCTCCATGAGGACTGCCTAGGAGCCCCTGAAAGCAGCTTGGTCCCCAGGCGCTTCCCCACGGCCTGCTGGCCCCCGTGTCCCTCCCCGGGACCCCACAAGCTGCTCTCCCAGTCTGCAGGCCTCCCCGACTTGGATTTTGTTGGGACCAGTGTTCTGGGCGCAGGGACCATACCGCTGAGCCCGGTGCTACAAGGGCCTCCTGAGACCCCGTCCTCGGTTCCTCTGACCTGGGGACCTGGCCTGCATACCACTCAGGGCCCGCACAGAAGCCCTCACCCACCAGGTGACTGTCCCCAGACCCCAGAAAGCACTCAGGCTTTGTACCTGCTCACCTATAAGACCAGGAGGGTGGGGCCCCTTCGGCCCTTGGTGGCCCCATCCCAGGCCCAGGTCCCAGGTCTCCCTGAGTCCCCACTCTGGTCTCACGTGTCACCCAGCAGACCAGCTCCTCCCAGCTTGCCCAGGACCGTCCGGGGCTTAGAGTGAAAGCCGTTGTCCTTGGAGTCGCTGCAGCCCCAGGGAAGCCAGGACCATTGGCCCCTCCGTCTGATCTCTGGGCGCAGATCAGCCACACGGGTCGTATGGACCCCAGGGTTCACCGCAGCACACCAGCCTGACGCACTCCCGGAGCCCTGGGACTCCCCGAGGCTAAGGAGCTGGGCGCCCGCAAGGGAAGCACCAGGCAGGACCTCCGCAGCTACCTCCCATCCTGAGGTTGCCTGGGGCCTCCCGCCGGGTGGTTCCCCACCCGAGACTGATGGAGACTGGCCAGGGGTCAGTGAGGAGCCGTGGGCTCGCGAGGGACTCTCCCTGCTGACACCCCCGGCCTGTGCGGGTCTCGTGTGTCTTTCGGGGAACCTGCCTCAGTCCCCCTCCTACTCTGCTTCTGGTGTCACAGGTGGGGGCCCAGGAGCCTCTGCCCCCCCCCCCCCCCCCCCCCCCCCCCCCCCCCCCGCTACCTGACTTTGTATTCCGTGTAAGGCAGCCTTGGGGGAGGGGAGACCCACGACCCTGGGGAAGTGTGCTGAGTGCCTCAAGGTAACTGGTTTTCAACAACAACAACACAAAAGCTCTTTGAGAAAAATGATTTTATCTAGATGTCACCACGGCTGGCTGGATTCCTTGGGATGTTTTTAAGCAATCCTCCCTGAAGTTGACCTGGAGAGCTGTCCTGTACATAACAGCACTGTAGCAATAAATGACATTTTATGACAATGCTGGCTGCCCCAAGGCTCTCAGCTGCTGCGCTTACAGACCAACAGGGGAGGGTCCCATGGCAGGTGGCCACGCTGGGGGTCTGGGGACAGAGGCTGCGGCCCTGGGCGTGCGAGCCTCCGGGGGCAGCCGTGACAGACACACACACACACACACACACACGCGCACACACACACACACACACACACGGATGTGGCCTAAACCTTGAAGAATTTATTCTCGTTCTGGAAGCGAAGTCCCAGGACAAGGTGCTGAGGGGCTGCCTGCCCTCCCTCTCGTCCAGCCTCTGGTGGTCCAGGTGGCCCTCAGCTTGTGGCCACATCACTCCCTCCATCTTCTAGTGGCTTCTCTCTCTCCGCACATGTCTGCGTCCAAATTCCCTCTTACAAGGAAAGCCACAGAGTGACAGGAAAGGTGCTCAGCATGATGGTTCCGGAACCAAAGCTCAGGTCAGGTGGGAAACCTGCACTTGTAACAAGGGCTCCTGGGGGTCTGGGCCTGGGCCTGGCCCACCGGGGCAAAAGCCACTCCCTGAGATACTGCCTATTAATTTTTAAAATAATGTAACATACCAAAGCCCACTGGATTATGCACATTGTGTAAGTTGGACGGTGTATGAATTGTACAAAAAAGGTGTTTAAAAGCAGATGATAAAGGGGGCGTCTGAGTGGCTCAGGTCATGATCTCACGGTTCGTGAGTTTGAGCCCTGCGTCGGGCTCTGTGCTGACAGCTCGGAGCCTGGAGCCTGCTTCCGATTCTGTGTCTCCCTCTCTCTCTGCCCCTCCTCCTGCTCATGCTCTGTGTCTGTCTCTTCTCTCTCTCAAAAATAAACATTAAAAACAATGAAGTGTTCCGTGAGGCACCACCCCCCCACCCCAGGACCAGCTCCGTGGGCGTCACCCCCCCCACCCCAGGGCCAATTCCATGGACATCACTCCCCTACCCCAGGACCATCTCGTGGGCATTCTGGGAGGAGCACTGCCTGACCCGCCGGAAGGAACTGCAGAGGCAGGGAGCAGCCACAGGAGACTCAGTGCCACGGATGTGCCACGACCTAGCAGCGGCAGTGGTGTCCCGAGAACAGTCGCGGCGTGCAGGTCACTGTGCTCTTGTCGCGTGCCTTCGCCCCGGCCCCAGACAGCCCCAGGCCTTCCCGGCTCTTGGGAGGCCGCACTCGGCCCGGGCCTGACCAGAACCCCCAGCAGTCCTGCTGCCCCCTCCCCCACCCCGGCCAGGGCAGAACAGCCCGTGCCAGACCAAGACAGGGACAGCGCCTCCCCGCTAGTTGTCCTCGGAGACCACCCCACGCCACGGTGTGACGCCAACGGCTCTTTAAGAGATGCCCACGTCCAACCCTGGAGCCTGAGATCGTGGCCTTGTTTGGAAAAAGGGCTGTTGCAGACGTAATTAAGGATCTTGGGGCAGGATGGGCCTCCACCAGTGACAAGCATCCTCGTAAGAGAGAAGAGGAGCTGCGAGCCAGGGGCACCTGGAGCCCCCAGGGGCTGGAAGAGGCGGGCGGAGGCAGCCCCGTGACACCACCCCCGGAAACCCTGTCTGTCGTCTCGAGCCACCCAGTGTGACCACGGCAAACAGCGTGGGTGTCCTTTTCAAAGCAGCAAAATACCCAAATCCAGCAGGAACACACACGTCTCTGGCAGGAGCCTCAACAGGTGTGACTGCTTCGGAAAAATCCGCTGTCGTGCCCCCGGCGCTAAGGTCATGTTGCACATCAGTTACGCCTACCCGTGCCTCCCGGCCCGGACATGACTGTTCATCAGCCGCATCTGGAACCGCCCAGACCGGGAGCAACCCAAATGCCCTCGACCAGGTGAGTGGGTGAACACAGGTCCACCCTTCCACGGAACACGACCAGGGGTAGAAGGAACGCGCCAGTGACAGACACGGTAAGCCGGAGCACTCGGAAGTCACCGTGTCGCACGGGGGAAGCCAGGCACCAAGGAGAACATACTGCATAGAAAAGTCTAGAAGATGCAGGTGAACTGACAGAAGGGTGGTTGCTGGGGCTGGGAGGGGTGGGAGAGGGTCCAGAAGGGCGGGAGGAAGGCTCGAGGGCACCTTGACCGCCACGGTGCTTCCGTGCGCACGCACAGGTCCAATATCGCGTTGTATGTTTTCAGGACGTGCGTTTTTGTAGGTCAAGTATATCTCATCAAGCGGTAAAGATTTTTAAATGAAAAAAAAAAAATCCATCAACGGGGAAACAGATACACGCGTCCACCACACACATGAGGACACGTCCCTCGGCCACAGCAGGAGTGAGGCGCCCACCCCCGCTGCCCCGCGGACAGACCCCCGAACACACGACACTCAGGGAGGGAACCAGACACGAGACGCCACACGGGGTGAAACTCAGTTTATGTGAAATATCCACAACGTGCTCATCCACGGACAGGAAGGGGGCTCGTGGCGGCCGGGGGCTGGGGGCGGGGGGTGGTGACAGCTGATGGGGACGGAACGGAGCTTCTTCTGGACGCGATGAAATCTGTCTGCAACTAGACAGAGGGAGTGGTTGCCCAACTTTGTCAACGCACTCAATGCCACCAAAATAATTCAGTTTAAAATGGTTAACTGTATGTGGGGCGCCTGGGTGGCTCAGTCGGTTGAGCCTCTGACTTAGGCTCAGGTCATGATCTCATGGTTCGTGGGTTCGAGCCCCGCGTCGGGCTCTGTGCTGACAGCTCAGGGCCTGGAGCCTGCTTCCGATTCCGTGTCTCCCTCTCTCTGCCCCTGACCCACTTGCATTCTGTCTCTCTCTCAAAAATAAACATTAAAATAATAATAATAATAATAATAATAATAATAATAATAAAAATAAAACGGTTAACTGTATGAATGCCACAGCAATAAAAACGAGAAAAGGAGTCCCGCTTCCCCCAAGGGCCAGACAGAACTACCACAGGGAGTCCTGGAGGCCCCGGCAGAGGACCAGCAGGATGTGAGAAAGGAGAGGACTTTTTAATTATCTACCACCTCTTGGGCTCTCAGAATCCTGGCTCTTCCCTTTTGGGGGGTCCTCCCCGCCCCAGCTTCCGCTCACGTCCTCTGAGGAGTGTCTGCCTCCGCTCCATTTCCACAGCAGGTCAAAGACAACAGGCCTCAGAACGTTTCCTGCAATGACTGGGGAAGAAGACCTGTCTTCCTTCAAGGGCTGCTGGAACGTTAACCCAGAGTTTCCACACGCCACTGCTCAGAGAGAGCTCACCAAAGAGCAGGGACAGCTCTCAGAAGAGCTGAGACATGGAGAAAGAGAGATCCGTAATGATAGTGCCAGACTCCTGGATCTAGCCGTGCCTGAAGCCATCCAACATGCCATAAAACTTCCTTCTTTTCTTACACTGGTTTTTGGTTTGTATCACTTGAAAGAAAAACATTCTGCCTTATGAGCTGAAGTGCATTAGGCAGAAGGAGCAATGAGGCAAGGCTTCAGGAACGGCTGGACCCAGGACCTGCAGCCCTCAGGCCCCTATGCCCATCTCCACTCACTTTTTCAGGCAGCGTTATTCTGTGTCTCTCTCAACAACCTGCGTGACGGCCTCTATATCCGGTTTAAGTTTCCACCAACCGACAGATCCCCTGCGATCCCAAGCTCAAAACCCCAGAGCAACTGTAAAGACGAGAAACGACGTCCAATCCAGGAACAACGAGCACCTGCGGAGCCCCGACCGTGGTCTCTACACGTCATTGCCGGGACCCACACCCGCAGGCTGCGGCCAGGGCCGGGTCGGGACCTGCAGCCCTCATGGGAACTGCCGTCTTGCAGGAAACCGGGGAGCGGCCGCCCTGAGCGGGGCAAGGCGGGGCTCCGGTCCTTACCTCCTGCATTCGGTGCCGGGGCCGCAGAGGCAGTGACTGGAGCGGGCGAGCCCAGGCGGGCCCGGGGGACCCACCGGTCCCGGCGGGCCGTCCGCGAACAGAACGGACGCTTGCGGCTCCAGGAGCCGGGCCGCCCTCCGCCGCCAGGGCGAGGTCGACGTGCGAGAAGCTGCCCACCGGCCTCCGAATGGCAGGCAGCTCCGGTGCGCGCACTGTGGCTGCGGAGGCGCGGCCATGTGGCCTACGTCCCGCCGACCGTTCCAGGCGTGGCTTCAAGCGTCACCCTTCCCTCTGTGCGACCCCGGGCAAGTCCCCTTCCCCGCGGGGCCCGTCTCCTTAATTGGGAACGAAGTTCTGGCTGGCAGCAAAGACACAGAATCACCAGCCAAATGTTGCCAGCGGCTGCGCTGCTGGGGGCCACTCCGACCGCGGGCGCGGAGACCGCACCCTCCTCCCGGCCCTGCCCACTCTCTGCCGCTTCCGTAACGACTTCCGACTCTCCCCGGAAGTGGCTGCAAATGTCTTCCGGGTCCGCGCGCGCAGCAACCGGGGGCGCCGGGCGTAGCGCCTTTACTCGCCCGGGGCGGGGCCTTCCGGTGCGCCTGCGCGCTGCGGCGGCCGCGCTTGCGCAGGACGACGGGGAGGCAGCCGGGGTCACCCTGAGCTGCGCACCGCGCCGCGATGCTGAGCAGGTTCCTGGGCCCGCGCTACCGCGAGCTGGCCAGAAACTGGTGAGCATGTGCCCCCGGGCCCCGTCGTCTCCAACCGGGACCCCTTCTGGAGCCGGGTCCCAGATGGGACAGGCGCAGAGCGGCGGAGCGGCAGGCTCCTGACCTCCGCCTGGGCGCACACGGCCGCCGGGTCTCTGCAGCACCCCCGGCTCGGGTGCCCGCGGGCACACCAGGGACACGGGGCGGGTGGCGCACACCCTCCCTAGAGGGAAGGCTCCTGGGACATCACTAAGCCTCGCCGCCGTGGGGCGGCGGCAGGAAAAGTTGAGCCGAGAACCTGTGCCCACATCAGCCATAACCCGTGAGCCCACCGAGGCGCCAGGTGGGGGGCGTGGGCCGCACTCGGGGTCGTCACTGGCGAGGTGGGGGGCCTTCCAGCCCTCACCCCCACCGTCCCAGGCGCGCGGCTGACCACGATCCGGCCAGGTGAGGACGGACCTGGAATAGCTACATAGCTAGTGGCTCTGCAGAGCGGGCAGCTTCAAACTACCAGCACGTATCCTGTCCCAGTCTGTGTGGGTCAAGGATGCGGGCACCCCTGGGCTGGAGCCACCACACAGTCTCAGGAGGCTGCAGTCTCGTCCAAAGACTCTGCTCGGGGGTCTTCCCAGGCTCGAGTGTGTGATTGCTGGAGGGGCGCCTTCAGTTCTCTGCCATGTGGGCTCCTCTGTAGGGCAGCCCAGGTGGCCGCTGGCTTCCCCCAAAGAGAGCAGGAGCAAGCCAGAGCTCCTGTGCCGGAAGCTTGTGTTCATAAGGTCACCCCTGCGAGCCTCGCTCATTACAGACCAGACACTGGGTCCTGCCCAGGCGCCGAGGGGGGAGGTACACCAGGCATGAACATCAGGGGGGACTGTGGGAGCCACTGTGGACTCCCACAAATCACAGGACATAGTGAGGAGTGGGCATGGTGGGTCAGAGCTAGACTCAGCTCGGTGCCCTGGATCTATACCATGTGGCCGAGTATCCTTGGGGTAGTGACCTGCTCTTCCTGTGCTGTGTGCTCCGCGTCTGTAAGACCAAGACCCTGATACTCCCCTCAGTCCTATGGCCGTCATGAGTCAACTGTAAACCTCATAATTGGTGCCTGCATGCAGACATTAGCTATCGTGACGAGTGGTTATGAGCTTGGGGTTTTAAGTTTTTTTAAGCAAATCCCCCCCCCCAAAAAAAAAAAACCTTAAGAAGATCCCAGTGTAAAAGCAGATGGGAGTGAAGGCCACTCAGGCTCTTCTGCTGTGTGCCCACCCCGTGGAGCTGTCAGAGGGTCTGCACACACCGGGCAGGGCCTGGGGGGGTGGGGGGTGGGCGCTGAATCAGTGGCAGCTGGGGACGGGGAGAGACCCAGAAATACAGCTGGGAGGGAGATTCCCGGGCAGGACCTGACCCCCGCTGTCCTCTGGCAGGATTCCCACAGCAGGCATGTGGGGCGCCGTGGGCACCGTGGGGCTGGTGTGGGCCACAGACTGGCGGCTCATTCTGGACTGGGTGCCCTACATCAACGGCAAGTTTAAGAAGGACGATTAGTGAGACTGACCCTCCTCGGATCCCTGTGGTAAGTTTTGGCAGCCGTCAGCAGGTGAACCCTGCGGTTCCCGCGTGGCAGAGGGGGCTTCCGTGGGGCTGCTTCTCCACACCCCCAGAGCTGGGGTGGCAGGTCCGGGAGGCTCACCTGCACCGTTGGCCCTGGAGAATCCTGAATCCTGCCCGAGGGTGGAGCTCTGGGCTGGGCCCTGCACGCACCTCCTGCCCGCCAACGCAGAACTGCCAACCAGCACCCCTGGGCGTGGGACCGGGGAAGGGGCAGTGCCCCCGCACGGCCAGCCCGGGGGCTGACTGCGCATCCCACACCATGCCGCCCCGGTCGGCCCAGCCCCGGGCGTGATGGAGGGATACCCCATTTTACAAGCGGGGCAGGGGGGAGCTGACCCACCGCTGCTGGCCTGCCTGTGTGCCAGTCTGCAGTCCGCATGACAGGCTGCAGCGCCTCCTACGTCCCCATCTTCCAGAAGGGCCCCGGGCCTGCGGCAGCCAAGCGGCATCACCGGATTTGATTTTGGAGCCCGACAGTGGCGTCTGTCCCTCATCACCACTCAGCGCCTCCTTTCCTACAAGAGCAGGAGCCGGGGGCTCACCCTGCCGTCTCCCCTCCAGGTGTCTGCGGTGCTGCCCCCTCCCACGTGAGGTCCTGTGGTGCCTGGAACAGCCCAGCGTGACTCAGGACTCTGTTTCTGACAACAGCTTTCATGTTTGAATGCACACAGCATTAAACCGTGCTCTGAAACCCGCCCCCCACCCGACGTGGTCATGCTGGCGACTTGGTAACCTTCACCGCAGCCCTGGTGGCTTGAGTGACCGACCCCTGGGGTCCTTTCAGTTCCAAAATTTTGCAAATTAGAAATTTCTCAATGGCCGGCAGAAGTTGGTTACTTAAGATGCTTAATGGGTAATACCTGTAAAGCGTACCTATCGCTACCTTAAGAAATTTCCCCACAACTTGGTGTAAAACAGCAAACATCTATTACCCCTGGGTTTCTGTGGGCAAGAATTTAGCAGTAACTGAGTCGGGTGGTCCCGGCTCCGGATGGCTCAGGAGGAAGCAGTTAAGGCATCCGAGGCTGGACCGGGGCGGGAGGAGCTGCTCGCGTGGGTGCCCTCCTGTAGGGACCTTGGGGGCCACTTTTCATCTCTGCAGGTGGACACCATGGGTCTTTAGTGACCTTTCCCCAGAAGTGTCTCCGTCATCACCTCGTCCACACCTGTCAGAAGCACGAGCCCACATCCAATCCTCACTCCAAGGGAGGAGAACTTGGGAAGACTCTCAGACCTTGCAGACATGTTAACCCATCACATGAAGGTCACAAAAATGAGCAGGTACAGAAGGACCTGTGGCACACAGTCCGTTCTCTCCCTCCTGCCCAGTTCTGGAAAATTCTAGAAACAGTGCAGTGTGCACATACGTGCACATTTGTGAACACAGCTGTTCTGTTAGTCTGCCCTTACAAAACACCAGACTGGGTGGCTCTAGCAACAGGATAAAAATGTTCTCCATTCTGGGGGCTGGAAGTTGAGATCCAGGTTCTGGCAGGGCTTGTTTCTAGGAAGTTCCTGCTTCCCGAGTTGCAGACTGCCAGCTGCCTTCTTGCTGTGTCCTCACGTGGCCTTTCCTCAGTGCACCTGTGCAGGGAGGGAGGGACAGCAAGTCTCTGAGGACGCAAACCCTATCTGGACAGGGCCTGACCCTTCTGACCTTGCTTTCCCCGCATCACACACCCTGGGGCCCGTCTCCAGCAGCCACACTCGGGACTAGAGCTTTAGCACAGAATCGACGTGGCGGAGGACACGTTCAGAACCGCTGGACGTTTCAACTCAAGTACTGGCGTTTGTGATCCCCTCTTCTGCACATCATTTTTTTTTTTTTTTCAACGTTTTTTATTTATTTTTGGGACAGAGAGAGACAGAGCATGAACGGGGGAGGGGCAGAGAGAGAGGGAGACACAGAATCGGAAACAGGCTCCAGGCTCCGAGCCATCAGCCCAGAGCCCGACGCGGGGCTCGAACTCACGGACCGCGAGATCGTGACCTGGCTGAAGTCGGACGCTTAACCGACTGCGCCACCCAGGCGCCCCTGCACATCATTTTTTTTAGCCAAGGCCCTTTTCCTGGGGCCCGTAGCACCGCAGACAATGTCTGCGGCTGTGAGATGGGTGCCTAGTACCAACACTTAACTGGTCTGTTAAATCCTGTCGATGCCGCCATAACAACACCTGTGTCACAGTGTCACTGCACACGTATAAATAATGTCTGTCGCTTAAACACAAGTGAACAGCTCTGAGATGAGTGAGTTGCTAAGTTTTTCTGCTTCTGCTTTTTTAACAGTTCCCAACTGACGCAGGGGCTGGATAGTCCACAGCCCCAGGGCTGTGCTGAGTCGTAGCATGACCTGAAGCAGAAAGAAACTTGTGCCCCTATTCCCACAATTTTGTGTGTTTTTGTAATGTTTAATGGTTTTAATGAAAATATAGCTGAGTTTGCTTCCATGAAAGCCAGAGAAGTCGAATTCTAACTCAGACTCTGTTATAAATACAATATTTAAACAAATTACTGTGAGTTTTAATACAGCTTTTCAGGGACACCCAGGTGGTTCAGTCTGTTAAGCGTCTGGCTTTGGCTCAGGCTCATGAGTTTGAGCCCCACATCTGGCTCTCTGCTGTCAGCGTTCCCCCGTCTCCCTCTTTCTGTCCCTCCCCTGCTTGCACACGCTCACTCGCTCTCAAAAATAAATATTTTTTTAAAATACAACTTTTCGGTATTTCTTAAAACTTGACTTAGAGAGCAAGCAGGGGAGGGACAGAGAAAATCCCAAGCTGGCCCCATGCTGTCACTACAGAGCCCTTTGCCAGACTCAAACTCCCGAACCCCAAGATCATAACCTGAGCTGGAATCGGGTCGGCCGCTTGACCGGCTGAGCCCCCCCAGGCACCCGTACAACTTTTCAGTGTTTTAATGCTTTCCCAACCACTTTAAGTCCTGAGGGGGGCGGGGTCACAACTCTTTCATTTTGTCTTGGGCTCCAAAATGGCTCAGCACAGCGCTATTCAATCCTTCAAAAATTTGACATCTTGGAGATGCCCGGCTGGCTCAGTTGGTAGAGCTTGTGACTCTTCATCTCAGGGTCATGAGTCTGAGCCCCACATTGGCTGTAGAGATCACTTATAAATAAATACAAGTTGGCATTTCGTGTGCCACGGGTTTTTGCATTCATCTTAACTGGTTATAGTAGTTACAGCAGACTTGAGGTCTTTGGCACAGCTTTCCATGCCACACCCCTGCTGAGTGCCAGGCAGGCCTCCTACCAGCTCAGGGACTGCGGGCTGGGAACATCCGTGCTGGCATCGATTGGGTGGTGTGAGGGATGCTGTTCAACGCTCCGTGGTGACCAGGATGGCCCCCAGTCACCCAGCCCCAGTGTTCACAGTACTGAAGGGAGAGGCCTGCCTCCTCACATGTCAGCTGGTTTGGTTTCTGTTTCTTGCCTTGTGTAGATGGGCAGGAGAGGGTGTCTGCTTGGGGCCTGCGCCAGCCCAGGAAAGGGAGCTCGTTTCCAAAGAGCAAAGTTCCAGCAAGCCAGGAGGGGAGCACCACTGCCCGTCCCCCTTCCTAGGGCTCCCAGCCTCTCCTCTCTGCTGGCACCCCCATCATGTCCACCCTCCCCGTAAATTCCGTGCCTGCTCACAAAGGCCCTGGACCAGCCCTTCAGGGGGCAATCCCAGGGGCTTGGGCCCCACGATGTTCACAGGCCCCGTGTCTATGCTCTGGAGACAGCCTGGGCTTGAGGGGGTCAGATTCCCTGAGAAGCAAGCGAGGGCTGACAGGCTGGATGCCCGAGGAGAAGGGTGGAGGGGCGCTACCTAGGGAGCATTTTTGACTGTTTCTTTATTGTGGTGGTGTTTTGGTTTTTTTGTTCTGTTTATAAGTAGGCTCCACACCCAATGTAGGGCTAACTCAACCCTGAGATCAAGAGCCACATGCCCCACTGACTGAGCCAGCCGGGCAGCGCCCCTCAATGGTGGTTCTTAAGGTCAAATCTTATGACCCCACGGTACACATCCATCAATACTGTACTATCAAAACCCAGAAAATAACATTAGCAAGGATGTGGCAAAATAGGGAGCCTTCATGCATCACTGGCAGGAATGTGAAGTGGGGCAGGTGCCGTGGAAAGCAGTTGGACAGTTCTAAAGATAACCTAGAATTACAATGTAACCCAGCAATTCCACTTCTGGATATGCACCCCAAAACTAGAAAGCAGGGCCTGGGAGCGGTACCAGGGGCCTCTGACACAAGAACGTTCATACCTTTTCCTTTATGTGCCTTCACGTGGGTTCACTGACTGCAATAACCACCCATACCTTTGTTTAACTAGTTCTTAAATAAAATCGTACAAGCGAGAAAAAGACCCGCTGTAGTTAACGAGTATTGCCCTCCACAAAGGCCAGGGTCCTGGCCTGAACTCTCCAGCCAGGAACCAGTGCCCAAACCAGCTTTGCACGGTGACCGCTCAGCGTGCCAGCCTGACCGCTTTGCCCTTTTACCTGTGAGACCGCAGGAAGAAAGGGGGCGTAAGGAACTGTCAGAAGCTACACTTAACCTCAAAACATGAAGCAAACGAGTTACTCCTGCCCTCCACGCGGTGGTCTGGGGCTGCCCGACGAGGACCTGGCTCCGACCCGAGCGTGATCACAGGGCTCCAGGGCAGTGAAGACCCCGGCCCTCCGCCGTCCTCAGCCGAGCAGGTCCCACCCCCCGCCCTGCTCCTCTCTCACACAGGGACCGGACGCCAGGTCAGGCCCGTCGGGAGACTCAGCCTTCCCCCGGGACTGGTCACAGCCCTGTCCACTCGTTCAAGCGTCTTTCCTTCAACACCCGCCCTGGGCCAGCCACAGGAGGGGCCGAGAGGGGGAATCCACCGGGTCTCTCGCCGCGGCCAGGAAGGGCTTGGGGGGAGGGGTCAAAAGTGGAGGCGAGAGATTCCGTAGGAAGGTCCCAGACCCGGGGACGGAAGGCCTCCGTACTAAAGGTGGAGCCGGGAGAGGGGGGCTGACTCCTCGATTCGGAGGCGTTAGAAAGGCGGTGGGAGCGATTTGGGGCGTGGAGGGCGGCGGCCACCGACGGTGCCCGGAGGCTGGGAGACCAGGGGGACGGTGGGACGGATGGAGGCCCGACACTGGAGCGGGTAACCCGGGATTCGAGCGGGGACCTGGAGGCACGGGACGAGAGGCAGAACCCAGGACCGGACAGCGCGCGGGCGCGGGGCGGTCCGGCTGCTGGCAGGTCGTGGGGCCGAGGGCGCAGGCGCGGGGCGGGGCGGGCGGACCGCGCGCCGCCGCCGGCCCCACCCCTGGCCGCGCGCTGATTGGGGCCGCCGCCGTGGGGCGGGGCCGGCGGCCGCGGGGTGGGACCCGCGCGGCGCCTGCGCAGCACGGGGCCCCGCGCGGGCGGGTGGGCGGAGCGGGCCCCCCGAGCGGGGGCTGGCGAGCGCGGGGAGGGGGCCGAGAGGGCGGCAAAGCCGGCGCGTGCCCGGCTGGGGGCGGAGGGCGGGGGCCCGCGGGCCGGAACAGCCGCGGCAAGTGGCGGCGGCGGCGGCAGCGGAGGCAGCTGAGGCGGCGGCGGCGAGCGGGGGTCCGGGCGGCGGCGGCGGCGGCGGCGGGCCGAGGAGCCGGGCGCGATGGAGCGGAAGAGGTGGGAGTGCCCGGCGCTCCCGCAGGGCTGGGAGAGGGAAGAAGTGCCCAGAAGGTCGGGGCTGTCGGCCGGCCACAGGGATGTCTTTTACTATAGGTGAATGAACGTGCCGGCCGGGCAGGGCCCCAACGGGCGCCTCCCAGCGGCCTCTGCGGCGGCCTGGGCGCCTCGACCCGGGCTGCGGCCTGGGCCCGCGCGTGCGTCGTGCGTGCGTGCGTGCGTGCCGGCGCGCGGCGGCCCCAGTCCAGTGCGCGTGCGTGCCCCCCCTTCCCGCGGCCGCGTGGAGCGCGGGTCGGCGCCGGGCGGGCGGTGGCCTTTGTTCCCGCGGCCGCAGCAGGCCCGCTGGCGGGGCGAGGGGCGCCCGGCGCGGGCCAGACGCCGCTGGGAGGCGGGGGTGGGGGCTGGGCTCTCCCTCGGATCGGCGGGGCGCGCGCAGCCCGAGGCGGGGACGCTCTGGGGGGCCGGGGCCCTTCCCGGGGTGGCGGGGGCCCTCCCCGGGGCCGCGTGTTTGAAGGGGCCGCCCCTCCGCCATCCACGGGCCCCCTCCGAGACCGCCGCTCCCGTGAGTCGTGGCCCCTCCAGTCTCAAAGACAGGAGGCGCGAGACTTCGTGAGCACCTCTCCCCCAGATTGCAAGGAGGGGCTGCCGTTGGCCGGGGAGAGATGGCGAGGAAGGTTCTCGGCGGAATAAAGAATTAGTGGGCGGCTGGCAGCCCAGCCCCAGACAGTTGGCCACCTGCTGTTTTCCTTCTCCCTCGTTTTTTCTCTCCGATTGGTGGAAGATGCTTTTGTTTCTGAGCCAGCTTTGATGGCTGTCTCCCCCTGGCTTCAGGATCCTGGGTGGGCACGTTCAGGTCTCTAACAAAGTAAAGAGGGACACCCGCCACGTGTCGAAGGCGGGCCGGTGCTGGGGGTCGTGCCACTGGTCAAGGGCCCAGAAACTGCCCGGGTGATGCCTAGAGGGCCGGGAGTGCTGTGCTGTCCACCCAGCACTTGAGTCCCTCGTGGGCCTTTGCCAGCCCCGTTTGGGAAGGAGTGAGGGAAGTGAGCAGGGAAGGAATGGCAGCTCGTCCAGTACCCGCTCAGGTTCTGGGTTCCAAAAAGAGCAGGGACCCTGTGACTTCCAGCGTTGACCTCGTGGAGCCACAAGCAGCGTCTCTTGGGGACATGTCCACTGCTGCGGTCTGCGACGTCACTCTCTTTCTGACTGTTTAGAAAGCCTGAATCTTTGCGGTTCTGTCCTGCTGGGTTAGTGAGGAGGTCTCAGTTTGGGAACCACCTGCTTGGTTTAATTCCAAGCATGCTTGTGCGTCGGCTTTTCTTTTTAGGTGTAAAGGCCAAAGAAGCGGGTCTCTCTAGCTCTAGTCCTTTGTTAATTTAACAGACACCCTCTGCAGCACCTGCTGGGTCCTGGCCATTCAGTCAGTTGGGAGTGAGACCTTCTTCCCCTGGGTGACAGCATCCGCTGGCACCCTGTTACTCCCGTAGTTACAGGTGGTGGCCTACACTGAGAAGTCCAGGGGTCTGTGAGGACCAGTAATGGGGTGCTGGGTTGAGGCTGGGGCAGCTCAGCGAGGGCCTCCCTGAAGAGGTGACGCGGAGCTGAGCACTGACAGGGGAGCTGGGAGGAGCTCTCCAGGCAGAGGGCATCCTGTGCAGAGAACCTGGGAGGCCGAGCCGAGGTCAGCATGGCCGGAAACCTTGAGAATAACATTGCTCTGCCTCCGTCCCCGCCTGTGTGTGGGCCTCTTTGGGCCTCGGCCAAATGGGACCTTACTCTGAGGCCCTAGACCTGAGCTTGGGGTTCTGGCGGTGGGGAAAAGCTCCAAACGGGCCGGACGGATAACCCAGAGGTGGGCCTGAGGGGAGGAAGAAGGGGTAGGGTCCAACGCCGTCCCCAAGTCATTGGTCTGGATGACCCACCAGGCAGGTGGGTGTCACCTTCCCTCCCGACGGGTAGGAGGTTTGTGGGGGGATGTGATCGGGAACCCGTGATGTTTTGTGGAACATGTGTCTGTGGCCTCTTCACCTGTTGGGGCTCCCGCTCAACCAGGCAACCAGGCAAGAGCACGGATGGACTTTTCGAAATCTCTTAATGCAGAGGGAAGGCAGAACATAAGGGCTTTGAGTCAGGCCTGGATTGGGATCCAAGCCTTGTCCCTAGGAATCGGTGGGTCTCGATTTCCTTGTCCAGAGAGTGGAGGAAGCGAGTGCGTGCTTTGCCAGATTGTCACACAGGAGAGGCGGGGTGACCTCACACCACTCCCATCGTTGTAGCTCAAAGACCGGGCTCTGCTGAGATTGGGGGGTGGGCGGCGGGAGCATCAGGCCGCAGCCGCGTCTCCTCTGTATCGTGAAAATAAGCTCACCGCGTGACAGTTTTGCCCAGGCAGGAAGCTGAGGGTTTGTGGGATGTTAGTACCCTGTCCTCAGGGCTCATTCTTTGGAGGAGTGTAGAGTAGAGAGGAATCCACCAGAAGATCTCATTGCTCAGGAAGAGCAGAAGGTGCTTAGCACATCGCCTCCCCCCCCCCCCCCCTTCCTTGGGCAGCAGGGTGAGGTTGGCTGTAAGCAGGTGCACTTTGCTGTCAGGGCCTCACGGGTGTCAGTGCCCACTCTCTGGTCCAGGCGACCCTCACAGCAGCCCTTTCTACAGACGAGAAGGGGGGCTGCCTTTTGGGCCTGCGTCCATCTCCTCTGGCCTGAGGCTCTGGGCTCGGTGCTGGCTGGTGTCCCCACAGCCAGCCACGTGACAGGGGCCAGCCCGCAGCCCTCCGTCCCCACTCCGTCCCCATGCTTCTAGCCCCTGGTCTGTGCTCTTTTATTCCTGTGTGTGCAGTTTTGTTAAATCCAGGGTTGTTAGGGGTGTGTGTGTGTGTGTGTGTGTGTGTGTGTGTGTGTGTGTTTTTCTCAATAAAATATCAGGGACGTCTTCCTCTGTTAATACAGATATCTAGAACCTTTGTTAAAAGTTGGGACATAATCCACATTCTCTCTGATCCATCCTTTAAAAGTGTCCTATTCGGTGGTTTTCAGTACATTCACAAAGTTGTGCAGCCATCACCACTACATAGTTCTAGAACATTCCATCACCCAAAATGAGGCCTATGCCTGTTAGCTTTGCCCCCCCCCCCCCCATGCCTCCCCCAGCCTCTGGAATCTACTAACACACTTTTTGTCTGTTCTTTTGTTTTTTCTTAAACACCTTTTTTGAGATTAGGATCTACACCTCATAGATCATCCATTTAAAATGCGCGACTGAATAGTTTTCACACATGGGTACGGCAACCTCCACAGTCGGTTTTAGAACATTCTCCAAGAGAGCCCCAGACCCCCCAGCCACCAGTGCCCAATGCCGCCACGCGCCAGTTCTAAGCAGCCACTTCTCTGTGCCCTGTGTCTAGTTCCTGTTCTCGTGTAGCAAGCGCAGGTGACTGGAGGCCAAGAGATGCTGGCGAGTGTTTCGCGGGGTCCCCTCCTCCCTCTGTGCGGCTGTATTTGACCCAGGTTCCCTCCCACGGCCCTGGGCACCATAGGCTCTGGTCGCATCAACCAGCACAGCGTCCTAGAAAAGAAAATCTTCCCGGAGGGTCCCCAGCAGCCTTGGGACCCCGGGCCGCCAGGAGCTCTCTGTGCTGGGCGCCTGGGCCCGGCACACGTGGCCAGGCCCAGGGGAACAGCACGGTCTGCAGCCGCAGCCCTGCCTGTGCGGAGCTCCTGGTGGGGGTTCCCAGAGCGCAGCTGGCCACACGCTGGGGTCCTGGCGTCGTAGGAGGGGCTTCCTTCTGGCCGTACCAGGTCCCACGACCCTCCATTGTCCCTAGCAGAGTGGCGGGGGCGGGGAGCAGACAGGCAGTTGCTTGAATTAGGGGCTCATCCCAGAGCCTCTGCAGGGGAGATGAACAAAATAAACCCTCACCGATCTCAGACTGATGAGCTGTTACGGAGAGTGACTGCTCATCGCGTTGGCAGCAATGACGTGCTTGGAAAGGCACCAGGCCTGCTGGGTACCACACAAGTGCTGCTTCTGGCAGCTTGAGGGAGAGGCGAGCCGCAGACCGCACAGCTTACCTGCTTAAAGTGTGCAAGCCGATAGATTGTGGTATATCACAGTCATGCGGCCATCACCACGGCCAACTTTAAAACGTTCCATTGCCCCCAAGAGGAGCCCCGGCCCTCACGAGCCCCCTTCCCGTCCGTGGATGAGCCCGTTCTGGACGCTTCACGCACGCGGGCTCACATGCCGCGTGGCCTCTCGTGTCTGGTTCCCTCCCTGAGCGTCGTGCGTTCGGGGCACCGGGTGTGGGCGCCTCGCTCCTGCTGGCGGCCGAGGGACATTACTGTGCACAGTGGACACATGATGTCTGTTCATCGACGGAGAGTCGGGCTGTTTTCACTTCGTGCCTGCTACAGACCCCGCTGCTCCGAACACCTCCGGGTGGCAGTTTTGCGAGGACGTGTATTTGCCCGGCCTGCGGTAGATGTTGGGCGTGGGGCTGCCGTCCGGTCGTTGGAGGAGCCGCCTGACTCGTCCACAGTGGCCGCGCCGGTCGGCGATCCCAGCTGTCGTCCCTAACGCCTCCGGGCCCCGTGCGGGCCCTTTGTAGCTCCTTGGCACTGCAGCCCTGTGCTCCGTGTCCGTAGCTCCCCAGACAGGCAGGTGGCCCCCGGTCCGTCCACAAGGTGAGCAAGGGCGCAGAGCTTCACGGCCGGGGCTTCGTGGCACCTGGTCTTCCGGTTTCCTGACGGGTCCCACCCCCAGGACACCCCAGTCCCCGACGTGGTACCCACGAGAAGGAGACTGTTGTTAGAGCACCTGCTATCCCGGGCTCTTTTCTCCAGAACATGGCCTAATCCTGCTTCCGGGAGTTCTGAAACGCCAGCCGGGCTCCCAGGGCTGGGCCCCAGCCTTGTCCCGTCGGTGCGTTCCTCCCGCGGTGCCGGCGTCTGCCGGGGGCCCCGGCCGAGAGGCGGCGCTGGGGGCAGGGGTCGGCCCGGCGCGCCTGCCCGCCGCTGACCCCCTCTCTGCCCGCAGCCCCAGCGGGAAGAAGTTCCGGAGCAAGCCGCAGCTGGCCCGCTACCTGGGCGGCTCCATGGACCTGAGCACCTTTGACTTCCGGACAGGCAAGCTGCTGATGAGCAAGGCAAGCCGGAGCCGGCAGAGGGTCCGCTACGACTCCTCCAGCCAGGTCAAGGTGAGCGCCCGGCCTCGGGCTCGCCGTTCAGAGCCACTGTTGGGGGCACCTGGCTGGCTCAGTCGGTGGAGCGTGGGGGTCCAGGTCTCAGGGTCATGAGTCTGAGCCCCCCGTTGGGCTTAGGGTTTATCGAAAAGCCTAATTTAAGAAACAACGTTAAAAAAATCAACGCTTTTGGTGGGGAGAGAGAGGTTTCCACTCGTCCTGAATCGCGCTAAAGTCCTATCTGTTGAGGGAAATTTGGAAGCCCCGGAAAAGGAGAAAGAAGGGAAGATGTCGTCTGCACTCTGTCCCTGGGAGAGGCCACGGGCCCGCTGCCCCTGGCTATCTGGCGTGTCTGTCACAGTCTGTCGCCCAGCCCAGCAGCGGGACCAGAAAGCAGCACATGTTCGGCCGACGCCCGGTGACACTATGTGTCCTCCAGTCTCCAATAGATGCCTGGCCGGGAGGGCGGGGGGGATGAGCTGCGGTCCTGGCTACAGGACAGTGCCAGCCAGGGTGCCCTCTGGGCCACGCCCCACGGACAGGACAGGGGCACGGCCGGTAGGCAGGGTCTGGGCCAGATCTGTGGACGCCACGGGGTATGCTGGTGACCGAGAGACGCGGGCTCTGCTCCCCGAGGCCCCCAGACGGGCCCTCGCTGAGGCCCCCGGGGCTGCGGTGTCAGCTTGTGTGTCTCTGCAGGGCAAGCCCGACCTCAACACAGCCCTCCCCGTCAGGCAGACGGCTTCCATTTTCAAGCAGCCGGTGACCAAGATCACCAACCACCCCAGCAACAAAGTGAAGAGTGACCCCCAGAAGGCCGTGGAGCAGCCTCGACAGGTGAGCCCACGGGCCCGGCCTCCTGCCCCCACACTTCCCGGGCCGCCGTTTGGCAGCCTAGCTTGCGTCCTGTAGGGGCACACGTGCCGCCTTATAACTGCTTTCTAAAAACCATGATCACCTGTGCTTTTGTGCGTGTTTTCAAACGCCCGTACGTAGCTGGCGTGCGGCCTGGGCGGGAGCAGGAGGCTGTGGGAGCCGCTCACGGGGCCCCCCGTCTTCACCGCCCTCGGTGGCATTTGGATTGTAGCCAACTAAGTAACCACTCAGAGACCTGTCCTCTGCCTCCTGCTTTGGAGCACGCCTCTCAGTGCACTGTCCCCAGAGTCCCCGGTGCCGTCTGTGGGCACGAGCTCCACACACCTTCAGGGGCTGCCGGGTCCGTCCCCTGCCTGTCGATGGTGCCGGTCGTGGTGGGTTGACTGGGTCCGTCCCCCTGCGCCCGGGGCCTCTGATGGGCCTCACAGCTCAGCTCTGGGTGGACGTTGCGCTTCTGAACGTCAGTGTGAGGGGGGCATTGCCCCGCTGGGGTTGGGCCATCTTTTGGGAACCGTAGACTGCCAATGCCGACGGCAAGTCTTGCTTCCCGGGTTGGGGCTTCTCCGGCCCCGGGAGGACCAGGCGGAGGCCAGCAGCACCCTCGTTCCCAAGCGAGGCACTCTGGCAGGTGTGGGGGTCAGAGGTCACGCCGGGACTGCCACCCTCCACGAGGATGCGCCCCAGCTCTCCCCCCGGGGCACGGCTGCCTATTGTGGGGGCACAGCTGGCCGTCCGCCGGCCTCACGTCTGTTTGTCCGGTGGCAGCTCTTCTGGGAGAAGAAGCTGAGTGGCCTGAACGCCTTCGACATCGCCGAGGAGCTTGTGAAAACCATGGACCTCCCCAAAGGCCTGCAGGGTAATCCCAGGAGAGGGGTGGGGCTGGGCAGGGTGGGGGGGTGGAGGGGAAGGACGGGGGTGGAGGGGTGGGTGTGGCGGGGGTGCGGCACGAGGGCTGTCCTGCGGGGCGGTCCCTAAGAGGCCCAGATGTGTGTGATTTTGCTCGCGCGCGTCGTCAAAACACAAGCACGCTGTAACCGTGAGTCACAGCCTCTGCTGCTGTCACGAGAGGGATCGTGTGCCCGTGATGGGAGACTCGGGAGCGAAACCAGAGGCTGAGGGAGAGCGGCCTCGGGTGCCCGGTGCTGAGCGCCCTCCTGCCCCCTGGTAGGCGTGGGACCCGGCTGCACGGACGAGACCCTGCTGTCGGCCATCGCCAGCGCCCTGCACACCAGCACCATGCCCATCACTGGGCAGCTCTCGGCCGCCGTGGAGAAGAACCCCGGGGTGTGGCTGAACACGGCCCAGCCTCTCTGCAAGGCCTTCATGGTGACCGACGAGGACATCAGGTACCGGCCCGTGCGCGCCCCCGTCCGGCTCCTGCCTGTGGCCGGCGTGGCCCCCGTGTGTGAGAGCTCTGGTCTCCCCACGGCCCCGCTGTTCCGCCGGCGTTCTTTGGGGGTCGAAGTGGATGTGGTCACCGCGAGGGCGCGGGTGTGGAAAGCACCCACGGGAGCTTTTCCGCGAGTCTTCGACCGAGGGCAGACCAGAGGCGGCCTGCGGAAGGAACGGGAAGCATCCTTGCCGTTTGGGAATGTTCTTGGGAAGAGAAAGTGGCTCTTCCCCCGGGTGGACACGCTCACAGTGTGGCCCGCCCGTCTCGGGCACGTGAGGCCTTCGGGGTGCCTGCCGGGGGGTGCCGCAGAGAGTGCCGTGAGCCCCAGACACGTCCCGGGGCCTGGGATGTCGGCCGGGTCCAGGCTGGGCCGGGGGCTGGGGCGCCTCGGGAGGGTTTCCCAGCCGAGCTGGTGTCCAGGTGCAGGCGGGCTCGTGGCGGGAGGCGTCCGTCTGCTGGAACCATCTGGGCAGGCGTCCCGGCGAGACGTTTGAGCCGGCAGCGTGGAACGTGTGTCCTCTCGAACCGAGGTGTGAACACACAGCCGAGGTCAGGGCAGGTAGGGGCTCTCTGTGGGCCCCACACAGAGAAGGGGCCGGAACCGCGGCGGAGCGGCCTGTGGGCGGGCGCCCTGCCGCAGGACCGAGCCGAGTCCCGGGCCCCGCGGGGTGACGCTGGGGAATAGCCCGCGGCCCCGCAGAGGAGTGCGCTGCCAGGGAGTTGGAGGTAGAAGGGAAGAACGCGACCATCCGGAAAGGCTGGATGGGTGTTTACGGCTGAGCAGAACTTCTAGACCTGGGAGAAGCTCAGTCCCGAGGGAGGGTCAGGCAGTGGACTCGGTCGTGTCTGGAGAGGGGACGGGCGGCCGGCGGCGTGGTGCGGCACGGGCCGGGGCCAGCGTCTGCCAGGCCCGGGGACGGACGCGTGCCGGGTCACATTCGGGCGAGGGAGGGGAGGCGGGCCTTCTCACAGTCTGGGCTGACGGCTTTCTAGGCTGTGGTAGCGGAAGCCGAAAGACCGAGAACGCCGTTCTCCACCTAGAATTGTGCGCCTGCAGAACTCCCATCAGCCACGGGGCGAGTGACACTCTGGCCGGGTGCGGTGACCAGACACCGTTGTCTGCTTTTTCTTTGCAAACCCCGCTCGAGCGACGGTTCGGGGACTCCGTGTGCCCGTGCGCCGGACCCCAGGGGGAAGCAGACAGGCGGTGACCCATCGGCTGGGCCTGCGGGGCCCGCTGGGAGGGGCAGAGGCAGACGGGGGCGGGGGGGGGGGGGGGACGCGTCTGGGGACTTGAGCCCCCAGCCCCGGGGTCGCCCGGGCGGAGACGGACCGTAGGACACGGAAGCTGAGCCGGAGGGCGGCTCGCTCTGCGAAGGTCGCCGCCAGGATGCGGGACAGAGGGCCCCGGAGGTGACCCGCCCACGTACGCCTGCCCGCGCTCTCCTCCTGGCCTCGCGCCGTCTTCCCGGAGGCGGGGACGTGCCGCAGCCAGCGCAGCCCCTGTGTCCCCAGGAAGCAGGAAGAGCTGGTACAGCAGGTGCGCAAGCGGCTGGAGGAGGCGCTCATGGCCGACATGTTGGCGCACGTGGAGGAGCTGGCCCGGGACGGCGAGGCCCCGCTGGACAAGACGGGCGCCGACGAGGACGACGACGAGGACGACGAGGATGACGACGAGGAGCCCGACCAGGACCAGGAAACGGAGCACGTGTAGAGCAGGTCGCCGGCCAGGCGGGTCCCGGTCCACAGCTCGCGCGCGGGCAGGGCCCGCAGGGGTGAGGGACGTGCCCCACGCAGGGCGGCGGCTGTGCCGGCGTCCCCGGAGGGCAGCTCCCCGCCAGGGCGCCGATGGCGCCCTCTCCCCGTCCTTGCGGAGGCCCTGCCCGCGGGGAGCCGCCTGCCGACCCCGCCGTCTCCACGCTTGGACCGGGCTCCGTGGCCGGGCCCGGCCCGGGAGGAAGGGGGCCCCTCCTAGGTCTTCCCAGGCGTGTCCCCTCCCCGGGGTCCCCGGGGGCACGGCTGGAGGACCGTCCCTGCCCGGCGGGCTGCCGCGCTTGCTCCTCTCCAGAGGACGTGAGACCCGAAGTGCCAGCCGCTCCCGGGCCCTGCCCGCGGGAGGCCCCCGCTTGGAGCCGTCGCTGTCATTCCGCGGCGGACTCGGGGCTGGCCTCGTCCCCACAGCTGCCTCACACAGGACGGCTGCCCCCAGGCGGCCCGCGAGGGTGCTCGAGGGGCCAGAGAAACGTTTTTTGGAACGGTCTTGGTCCCCGATCCCTGCACGAGGGATGATGGTCCGGGGCCAGCACACCGGCCTTTCCGGAAAGGGGTGCGGGATGGCTCCCCAGCCATGATGGCCCGGAGTTCATCCGGAGGCAGTGGGGCCACCCAGACGTTTTCCTTCAGTAAACCCGGGACACGGATGAGGCGGGACGTCCGCGTAACGGCTCGAGCCTTGTGTTGGCCGCACGTGGACGTGAACTGTGGACACCTGCCCTGCCGGAGGCTCAGCCACCGCAGAAAGAAACTGCTCACGGCCAACTGCCTCCTTGTCTCCTCCCTCCCCCGTGCAGCAGGGACAGTGACTCCCGGCTCTCGGGGCCAAAGCTCTCCCGAGTTCCCATCCTGGGGCGTGTTTTCCGGCCCAGCATCCCTGAGCGCCCGGTGCCCCGAGCAGCAGCCTCCGGGGAGCCCTGGACACAGGGCGTCAGAATTGTGGTCCTTAATCCCCGTCCCCTCCAACCCTGAGTGCCTTGGGTGAGGGGAGCCACCCTGGCCCTGCCCGGCCCTGCCCCACAGCCTGAGACTGTTGGGAAGGCCCCGGGTCGCTGCCCCGTGCGGCTGTCACCCTGGCTGATGCAGGGGGTGGGGGAGGTGGGAGCCACCTGCGCCTCCGAGGATGTCAGACCGGCAGCATCTCTCAAGCCCAGTCAAAGCACAAACCCTCGAGACCCACCCACGGGGTGCCCCGCATGGGCTGTGGTGCCGATGCCGGCCGGGGGGTGGGGGGGGGTGAGGGGAAGGTCCCTCCGCGAGGCCGCAAGCCATCCTGCCCTTCCCGGGGGGCCACGGCCACTGAGAGGGAGCTACGTCCGGGGCTGGCCCCTGTGCGGGCCTGAGTGCGGGGGCCCGGGAGGCACCCTGTCGGTGGGCAACCGTTGAATAAAGCCATCTCGGTGAGTGTGGTTTGCAGCCTTGGTTTAATTCTGAATACCTAGGGCCTTTGTGTCCAGGGAGGGTGGACCCCCGCCTGGGCCTTCAGCGCTGGCTCTTGTGTTTGTTGCCTTATCACGGGCTGGAGACCCGGGGGGGGGGGGGGGGGGGGGGGGCGGGGGCTGGGGAATCCGAGGACCCCTGTGGCCTTTCCCAGGGAGGGCGGAGTCCCCCCAGGCCTCAGAAGCTCCTCCCACTTTTGGTGAAAGAGCCAGTCTGGTGAAGCCTTCCTGAGGGCTGAGCACCTGCCCAGAGGAGTCCCTGTGACTGCCTCAGAGCCCCCAGGTCCCCTGCTGCCGGGACCGGAGAAAGCCCAAGTCTCAGGCGTGGGGGTCTGTGCCGGGAGCTCAGGTAGGGGGCGTCCTGGCCGGCTCCCAAGGGGACTGGGGACTGGGGCCCTGCATGATAAGGCCCCTGCCTGGGGTAGCAGGGTGGCAGCTGCCCGGATCCCCTGCTGGGTCTTCCGTGCCCGTGTTGCAGCTGGAGCCTGGGCCCGGAGCCCCTCCGCTCCACACTCCTGCAACACGGGGCTTCTGTCTCTCCCGCCCACACCCTGCTGTCTCCGCGTGCATTCACTCTGCTCTGCAGTCAGTCCTGCCCTCCTGGAAGAGCCCAGCTCCCGGAAGGGAAACCGGCACAGGGTAGCACCTTGCCAGGGGGCGCCAGCTGGAAAGACATCCAGCCTGGTGGAGAACTTGCGTCTCCCCGACCCCAGGCCCAGAGAGTCCCTGAGTGGCCACTGACCTCGGGACCTCAGGAGCGAGAACGGTGTCCAGGGTGCCTGCGCAAGGGCCCATCCACAAATGAATGGGTACAGAAGACGTGTCCGTCCACACAGCGGACTGGGACGGTGGCGCGAGGGTGCAATGCTACCCGCCCCACAGTAGGGCCTCCACACAGCCCCGAGCCCATCCTGACCTTGAGCTGGGGCTCTTTGCAAGCCTGAGGGCCGCTCCTGAATTCTTTCCTGTCCCCAGAGAGACTTGTGGTGCAAGGACTGAGGAGGGCGATCCCGGGCCACAAGTCACAGGATGCGTCCGGCTCCAAACTCTCCCAGTGCCACCTGTCGGGTGCCATCAGCTCAGGGATCTCCACCCTGCAGACCGGAACCGCCCCCGTGTCTCCACCGGGTGCCCAGCTGTCCCCAGTCCGGGGCAGGCATAGAACTTCCTGAACCGCGAGAGCCTCCCAGGGCCGCTGTGACGCATCGCCACACGCTGATTCCCTGACAGTCCTGGAGCCATAAGTCCTAACACCCAGGCGTGGGCAGGGCCGGGGCCCCAGGGAGCCCCATCTCCCCCCTTCGCCGGCTTCCAGAGGCGCCGCGTCCTTGGCCCGTGGCCTCTCCGTCGTCACAGCCAGCAGCGCGGATCCATCCGTCTCTCTGCCTCTGAACTCCCTACCCTGAAGTAAGATCCCTGGTCTTTTCGGGAAGCCTGCAGCGCGGCGTGGCCTGGCCCCGTGGCTTGGCCATCTCACCTTTCTGTCCAAGCTCACTCCTGCCGCCCAGCCTTTGTGTGTGCGCGTCCCTCAGGGAGGCCGGCAGTGGCCGCACAAGGCCTGGAGCTGGTCGAGCTCAGGACCCACGGAGTTTGAGGAGGAAGGGAGCCTCGGGTGACCTCAGGCAGTGGCTCCTAACAAAACAAGTTGGGATTTTATTAGTCAAGTGGTGGCAGGACTGGGGCAGAGGGACCAGCTCGCTCAGATTTCTGGAATGGTCCAGTCCAGCCACATATGGCAGTTCAGTTCAAAGTGGCTACAACTAATTAAACAGCCCCTTCCTTACACACGGGGCTGGTGGCTACTGAACTGGACAGAGCAGACGGAGAACGTTCTGTCATCTGGAAATTTCTAACACACATTCTATAACAGAGACTCTTAGGTGCGTCTGGGTAGCTCAGTTGGTTTGGGCGTCTGACTTTTTTTTTTTTTTTTTTAATATTTATTTATTTGAGAGAGAACAAGGGCAGGGGAGAGGAGCAGAGAGAGGATCCCAAGCAGGCTCCATACTGTCACCGCAGAGCCCAACGTGGGGATCAGTCTCACGAACCACGAGATCATGACCTGAGCTGAAACCAAGAATCGGCCACTTAACTGACTGAGCCCCCCAGGCGCCCCTGAAGTGCCTGACTCTTGATCTCAGCTCAGGTCTTGATTTCAGGGTCGTGATCTGAGCCCCGCCTTGGGCATGAAGCCTACTTAAAAAAAAAAAAAAAAAGTCTAGAACAGGGGCTCTTTGCTTTTGCTAGGGGCTGCCCAGACCCCCATCCCCAGTAAGACTGGGCCAGTCTTGGTCGAGACTCAAGGCACTCAAAAAATGGAAATAACCCAAGGGTCTATCAACAAATAAATGGATGCAGAAAACACGTTCACGCACGCACACGTCCCTCGGCCGCAAGCCGCCCACGTCGGCTGCCCCGCGGACAACCCTGAACACGACGCTCAGGGAGGGAACCAGCCACAAGAGGCCACCGTGGGTTTTTTTTTTTCCCAAACGTGATGTTAATTTTGCGTCAACTTGCCGAGGCCAAGGGATGCCCAGGTAGCTGGGACACGTTAGTTCTGGGTGCGTCCACGCACGTGTCTGGAAGGGATGAGAATTCGATCCGGCAGGCAGCGTAGAGGGATCTCGCTCATCAACGTGGGCCTCGCTCAGTCCACCAGGGGCCCAAATGGAACAAAACGGTGTCGCCTTCTCCTCCTGAGCTGAGACGGCCGTCTTGCGCAGCGCACGCGGGCACCAGGCCCCCAGACTCCGGCCGGGTCACGACCCTCCCAGGGCTCCCGCTTGTGGACGGCGGGCCGTGGGCCTCTTGGCCTCCATAACCACGTGAGCCAGTCCCCTTGTCTCCCCTTAGAGATCTCTCCGTGGGCCCCACTGCTTCCGTTTGCCCGGAGAGCCCTTAACACGGCCAGAGCGGGACTCGCTTAAGTGAAAGGTCAGGAGAGGGCAATCCATAGAGACAGAAAGTGGATTCAGGGGTGCCAGGGGCTTGGGGGTTCGGGGGCGGGGGGTGCTGCTAGTGGGGACAGGGTGTCTTGTTTGGGTAATGATAATGTTCTGAAGTTGACAGTGGTGATAATTGCACAAGTCCTTGATCTTCCTAAAAGCCACTGAACTGTCTACTTTAAAAGGGCAAACTTCGGGGCGCCTGGGTGGCTCAGTCGGTTGAACGTCCGACTTCGGCTCAGGTCATGGTCTGGAGGTTCGCGGGGTCGAGTCCCACGTCAGGCTCTGTGCTGACAGCCCGGAGCCTGGAACCTCCTGTGGATTCCGTGTCTCCCTCTCTCTCTCCTGCTCGCAGCCTGTTTCTCTCTCTCAAAGATAAATAAATAAATAAATAAACATTCAAAAAATATGTTTTAATAAATAGAAGGACAAACTTTGATGCACATGAATTATCTCAGTTTTAACAATAAAAAGATTTCAGGGTCTCAGGAACCTGAAGTGTGTGCAGAGAGATGAGATCCCAGCCAGTTTGCAGGGAGACCGCGGGCGCCTACACGGCCATCGGGGAGGGGAGAGCCGGAGGCCTGCAGGGGACACGAAGCTGCTGGGCCAGGAATCTTGAAAAACAAACAAAAAAGACAAAAATGAACTTCGGCTGAGGGCAAGAAACTTGCTACAGGAGACAGCACAAAGCAAGCCCGTTATTGACGTGGCGCTCGGGAAGAGACTGGTCCACGGGGGCTGGACGGCAGTGGGGCGGGAGGGGACTCTCTGGGCTGCAGGTCTGGGCAGGCGGAGTTCATCAACCTGGCGGTAGAAACGGGTGTGTTTTCTGAAACTAATATAACACTGGATGTTAACTGCCTGGAACGAAAATAAAAACTTAAAAAAAAAAAAAGCGTGTTTCGTGGCACGTAAATTCCGTCTCAAACAACACTTGATCCACAAACGTTACCTTAAGTCCCAAATCGCCGGCCGTGAGCACACATTATCGTGATAAGGGAGAAGGCTGAAAATACAAGCTCCAGGGAAGGCCAGTTTTGTGGTTTTATATTCTTTGGCAATGTTCTTTTTTTTCCTTGACTGTTTCTTCTTTCAAAATGTGCCCACGGAGGAGGGCAGCCCTGGAAGGGGAGCACAGCAGGAGGAGCACACACCCGGGCTCCCCCCGCCAAGCCACTCAAGCCCGGTGAAGGGTCCCGGGAGCCGGTGTAATAGGGTCTCTATCACAGCATTTCCCAAGCACGTTTTAAGAACTGTTAAAAAAAAAAAAAAAAAAAAAAAAGCATATAGTTAAAAATGCAGAGGTCAATGTCCCTAAAATCCTCTTGATGGAAAGTAGCCGTGCCCGGTCCTGTGCTCCCCAGAGGAGAACCTCTTCCAATGGTTATGCCGATTTCTTTTGGCATTTTCCTCCATGCTGCGTTTTATCCTTCTCGGTCCCCCAAACTCCCACCCCGTCTCGGCCCCGTCCCCATCAGCAGTCACCCCCCAGTCCCCCGGCCCTCACGAGCCCCCCTCCTGTCCGTGGATGAGCCTATTCTGGACGTTTCACACACGTGGACTCACACCCCGTGTGGCCTCTCGTGTCTGGTTCCCTCCCTGAGCGTCGTGTGTTCGGGGTCCGTCCGGGGCGCAGCGGGTGTGGGCCCCAACCCACCGTGGGGGATTTGGATGCTGTTTTCATTTCCAGACCTCTCCAAAGGAATCTCTCAAAGGACAGTTTCTTTTTTCTTTTTAAAATTTTTTTAATGTTTATTTATTTTTGAGAGAGAGAGAGAGACAGAGCGTGAATGGGGAAGGGACAGAGAGAGAGGGAGACACAGAATCGGAAGCAAGCTCCAGGCTCCGACTGTCGGCACAGAGTCTGATGCGGGGCTCGAACTCACGAACTGAGAGATCATAACCTGAGCCGAAGTCGGATGCTTAACCGACTGAGCCGCCCAGGCGCCCCTCAAAGGATAGTTTCTAAACTTAAAAATAGGGGCTTAGTTGGTTAAGTATCCAACTCTTGGTTTCGGCTCAGGTCATGATCTCACAGTTGGTGAGTTCGAGCCCCGCCTGGGGCTCTGCACTGACAGTGCAGAACCTGCTTAGGATTCCCTCTCTCTCTCTCTCTCTCTGCCTCTCCCCTGCTCATGCTCTCTCTCTCTCTCAAAATAAATAAACTTTAAAAAAAAGTAAACTTAAAACAATATATATACGTATATATATATATACGTATATATATATTTGGGGGGGCACCTGGGTGACTCAGTTGGTAAAGGGACTTCAGCTTGGGTCATGGTCTCATGGTTTGTGTGTTCAAGCCCCGCATCAGGCTCTGTGCTGACAGCACAGAGCCTGTTTGGGATTGTGTCTCTCCCTCTCTCTCTGCCCCTCCCTGCGCGCCCCCCCCCCCCCCCGGCTCTCTCTCTCTCTAAATAAATAAATAAATAAATCCACTTTTAAAAATATTTTTTTTTATTATGGAAAGTTTTGAAATACACCAAATAGACAAATGAAACCCACGTGCCGGCACCAGCCTCAGGAAGGATGCTCGGGGCCCCTGCCGCCCCCCAGAACCGCCCCCTCCGCTGCCGCATGGTTCCATTCCAACACCCCACTGGAGGCACTTCAGCTCAGCTCAGCACAGAGTCCAGGGAATTCTGCAATGACCCTCACGAGCCCACCGCCTACAGCGACCGCACACGGGTCGGCACGGAAGGGTGAGCGCTTCTCACGCGGGGTGACCGTGCACCCAGGGGACCTGTCTGCAGACATTCTCGGTCGTCCTGCCTGGGGGGGGGGGGGTTCTGTGGGGTGCACTGTGTGCCCCCAAAGGATTCGTCCATGCTGCGATCCCTGAACCTGTGAACGGGATCCTGCTTGGAAGTAGATGTAATGAATCAAGATGCGGTCACACTGGAGCGGGTGGCCCCGAATCCAATGGCCGCTGACTGTCCTCATGAGAGACGTGGACACAGAGGCACAAGGAGAAGCCACGGGAGTACGGAGGCCGACTGCGGTGAGGCGGCCACGGCCACGGCACGCTGAGGCCCGCCAGCCACAGTCCCGCCATACCTTGACCTGGGATTCCTAGGCCCCGGGACTGGGAGAGAATAAACTGGTGTTTGAAGCCACCTGGTTTGCGGTAATTTGCTGAGACCAAAGGAAACTAACCGGGGGAGGGGGGGGCGGTGGCTCCTGGAATCAAGTAGCAGAGGCCAGGGCTGCGGCTGGACGTACCACAGTGCCCGGGACAGCACCCCCCAGAGAAGGCCCCGCCCTGGACGTCAGCAGCACAGGGCAGAAAGCCTGTCCCAGGGTTTACCAGCAACCTTTCACCCATGGCACCATCCACATCCGCCCCTCCCTCCCTCTGTCCTATTCCTGCTGTGTCTCAAGCCACACTGCGGACACCGCCTTCTGCCTCCCAAATGCTGCATCGTGCACGCTGCCCGGAGGTCAGCGGCTTACAGTTCTAGAAGGACTTCTAAAGTGCATCACCACGGGGCCGTGGCTGAGCACCCATGCCAACACCAGACAGGGCAGCGTTTACGCGTCCTGATGGTATGCTGATTCGAAGACTCTAGAGCCCCCGCTCCCTCCGTTCTTCTGACTCCGAACGCGTTTGCCGGAAGGTCCTCCTTTTCAAATTGGCAGCTGTCTTTGCTCCCAGTGGCCGCCTCCCCACAGCCCAGTGGCTCGGTGATCCCCCAGTCCCGCTTCCCGGAGCGCCTCCGTGGCTTTCTCTCCTGCTCGCTTCCCTTCCCGTGGTAGCGCCTGTGACTTCATTAACTTCCTCCCTCGTTCTGCTGGAGTGCATCTTGCTAAGCTGATCTGTGCGGACTCGGCTGGCATGAAACCTCTTGATTCTTCCTCCCAAACCTTCGGCTTTGCCACCACTTTCCCCAGGAACCTAGGCCTTCTTTTTCCGGGCTATTTATAATATGGCCTGGAAGCATTTAGGAGTCCCAGGACCCTTGACAAGTCTTCCGAGGACAAGCTGCGGGGTCCCGGCTATCCAGAGACTCTGGCCCCACCGTCCCCTTCCATTATTTCTTGGACAGCTCCCTCCACTTCCCCTCTGCTCTCTCTGGAATCCCTGGCTTATTCCTGTTCTCCCCCTCCGCTCCAGTTCCCAATTCTTTTTGCCTGAATTTCTAGATTTCTCCAACTTGAGTCTTCCAACTAACTTCCTGCTGAAGTTTTAATGCCAGCTACTGTGCTAACTCCCAAGCCCTCTCTTGTTCTCTGTCCTCGTCACCTTCCCGTTGGCTGGATGCCTGCCTGTGTGAGCAGAGCCAGCACACACCCCCTACCCCCAGGTACACTGGTGTCTCCGGGCGGCAGCCAGGAGCTGGGGGCGGTTTCCCCCAGGCCACTCTGTAGCTGTTTCTCCCCCATCATTAGATGCTGCCTCCCTTCCCAAGTCCCCCGGAGGGAAGGACAGGACATGTGAATGGGGCCTAGGAGCAGAAACTGGAAAGCAGAGAGGCAGGGAAGAGACGGCCATCTTGGGCACACAAGTGCCTAGCCCAGGACGTGAGCCACCCTGCACCCAGCTTGTCTGAAGCCCTCTCTGCAGGGACTGATGGGGCCGGGAGGTGCGTTAAGGAACGTGTGTGTTGGTGCATAACCTCCAGAAGTGCGCCCCGGAGCAGGCCACGCTGTGGCCTGTTCTCCACCTGTCGCTACGAAATGAGTCTCCTTTCGCCCACTATTATTGTCCCTGCCCCCAGCTGAAACATGTCTGACTTCTCCCCACCCCTCCAGCAGGCCAAAAGGACAGGCCACCTCCTTCCACGCTGGCTGGGGCCCCAGGAAGGGGGATCAGCATGTGCCAAGGCCTGGCCCCGAGAAAAGGCATTGATGATGAGTGCTGGCGACGGAGGGGTAGGGGGACCTGAGGCTGGCCCAGTGGGCCAGCACAGGTCATGTGGGTGGGTGGCTATAGCCAGTGGACACTTTTGTGGGAGTGATAGGGACAAGGCCTGTGACTGGGAGACCAGGAGGGTGAGCGGGAGTGCCAATCTGCTCATCTGCAGGTCCCTCCAGGCCCCCCCCCCACCCCCCCACTGCTAGGGGGACTTGGTCCCATGGGGAGGGCACTGGACATAAGTTATCACAAGTGATTAAATACTCATGAGTGTTCAAGTGCACAAAAGAGAAGTCTGGGACCCTGAGAGAGACACTTAGGCTGGATGTGAACCTGGGGGTCAGGAAAAAAGACATTTTAGGGTGGGGAAGGTTCCAGGCGTGGGCACCCAGGCAGCAGTGTCAGGGGCGCCTGTCAGGGAAGTCTGAGGTGTGGGGAGAATTGACAGGGGGTGGAGGAGGCTGTGGCTCAGGCCCTGCATGGGGTAGGGTGGGGGGTACCCCGGTCAGGGGGGAGAGCCGGGGGCAGGCAAAAGGGGCCAGCCGCTCCCTCTCCCACCTCGGGAACCTGTGTCCTCCGCCAGAGGAGGTTCCACAGCCAGGCAGGAGCCCAGGCCGGGTCCGCTCGGAGGCTGCCCCCAGCTCATTTAGCGTGAGAAACCGCACGGGGAGACGCCGGAGGGCTCCTTCCCGCACCCGAGGGGCCGCTACAGGAAGGGCCGCGGGCGCACGATGGCTTTGGGGGTGGGCGCACCGGGCTGCTCTCGGGAGCCCGCGGGCCAGGGCGCCCCCAGTCGGGAAACACCGCCACCCACGTGGCGGAGGCGCGGGCTCTGGCAGCACCCCCCCGCTGGGGCACCCCCGGAGGTCGGGAGGGGAATTGGGGGAAGGGCGGGTGCGTGCGCGGGGAGGGGGGCAGCGGGCGCGTGCGAGGCCTGGGCAGCGAGAGGAGCCGCGCGCGCAGGGGGCCGCGGCCCGCGGGCACCTACCTGCGCCCGCGCCCGCGCCCGCCACGTGACCGCGCCCCGCCCGGCGCGCGCGTGCGCCTTGCCGGCGCCCCATTGTTGGCCGCGCGCGCGTCACGGGGCGGGGCGGCGGCGGCCGGAGGAGGGCGGCGGGCGGGAGGGAAGCAGCGTCCGCGCCGCCGCCGCCGCCGCCGCCCGCGCCGCCGCCGCCGCCGCCGAGCCCCCGCCGCCGAGCAGCAAGCAGAGTCGCGCCGCCCCGCCGCCCGCGGCCCGAGCAGCCCCGCGCCGCCGCCCCCGCCCGCCGCGCCCGCCCCGCCGCTGGATGCCGGGGGCCGGCGGCCCAGCTCTCAGAGGCGGAGCGCGGCGGCGGCGCGGGCGGCGGCGGCGGCGGCGCGGGCGGCCGGCGGCCGAGAGGCAGGGGCGCGGGCCCGAGCGCTAGCGCCGCCATGCCCGGCTCCACCGGCCAGCCCGACGGCGGCGGCGGCGACCCCAGCCGCGCCCGCCCCCCCCCGCCCCCGCCGCCCCCGCCGCCCCCCGCCGCCGCCGCCCCTGCCCGAGGGCGCCGAGGAGGCCGCGCCCGACGACGCGGCTGCTGCCGCCGCCGCCGCCGCGCTGCGCCTGGCGCTGGACCAGCTCTCGGGGCTGGGGCTGGGGGGCGCGGGCGGCCCGGACGACGAGGGGGGCGGCCGCGGGCGGCGGGGACGGCGGGGCGGCGGCGGCGGGCGGCGCGGACGGCGGGGCGGCGGCCGAGCCCGCGCCCCCCCGACGGGCCCGAGGCGGGCGCACCCGCGGTGGCCGAGGCGGTGGCGCCGGGCTCGCTGCCGCTGCTGGAGCCCGACGTGAGCCCGCCGCCGCCCCGGCCGTCGCCGCCCGACGTGTTCGCTGGCTTCGCGCCGCACCCCGCGGCCCTCGGCCCCTCGACGCTGCTGGCCGAGCAGATGAACGTGATCGGCAGCCGCAAGAAGAGCGTGAACATGACCGAGTGCGTGCCCGTGCCCAGTTCCGAGCACGTCGCCGAGATCGTGGGTCGCCAGGGTGAGTGGCCGCCGTCTGGGGCGCCGCGCCCTGCTTCCCGGGGTCCCCGCGCCGCTCGCCCTGGGGAGGGGGTCGCCCCAGCCCAGCCCTGCCCGCGGCCGGACGCCAGACCCTGGCCACGCCCCGCGTGTGGGCTCCGGGCCTCAGTGGCCGCCTGTGCGCCTTTGTCCTGCCGTGGGCCGCGAGAGAAAGTTGGGCGCAGCCCGCGCTCCTCCTCTCTGCGCTCCGGCCGCCGCTGCCTTTGTCTGGACGCCCCCAGCCGGGTCAAGGTCCTCAGTGCAGCACCTCTGCCCAGGTCTGGGTCGCCAGCGGTGGCATCCGAGGACCAGGAGGCTGGGCTGGGCGGTGGGGCGCTCCACACCCAAAGCAGGCATGGGGCGGGGCTCGCTGGGGCTTGAGGGGGGCTTGGGGGCGGGGCGGGGGGGGGTGCTCAGGCAGGGTCGAGACAGAAGTTGGGCGTACAAAGAGGGTATACATCTCCACTTGCCAGCCTGGGGGGCCCTGCTGGGGGTGTGGGGCCGGAGGACAGGATGAGGATCCCCACCCCACTGTCAGCCCCAAGTCGGGGATTTGGGGACATGCTTAAGGACCAGCTGTAAAAGCCCTCCTGGGGTCCAGCCTCGTAGCCCTCCCCTGGCAGGCCGTGGCAGCAGACCCCGGGGTGTGGGGGTCCTGGTAACAGCATTGTCAGAGAGTCCCTGTGGCCGCCCCATTGTTCTCTTTGTTAGAGAGCCAGTCTGAGATTTGCAGGGTGACATCAGGCCGGCGGCCGCTCATTGGCCCTGGAGCTGCGGGGCGGGCGGGAGGATGGTGGGCAGTGCTCCTCTGGACACACGCCCACCCACCCTTTCAGCCGGCAGCCCCCAGCCCCAGCTCTCTCCTGCCTGCACCTCTCTGTGCCCCGCTCCCGGCTTGGAGGCCAGGTTCTAGAACGTGGGGTGGGGTCTGGGCGGGGTTTGAGATGGTGCTGCAGGACAGGCTGGCCTTGGAGCACCGGCTCAGTAACAGGAGCTGGGGGGGGGGGGGGGCTTGAATCGCACGGTGACTTGTCACCTTGCCACCAGGGGCAGAGGGACCACAGGGGCGCCCCCGACACGCTGCCCTCTGGGAGTTCCGGGTGGGAGGGTGGTTTGCCCAGTTAGTCTGCTTTCCGTGCAGATGTCGTGCCTGGGTGAGGGCCCAGGAGTTGGGGGGTAGGGGAGGGGACAGGCGGGTCTCGGAGCCAGCACAGCAGGACTCCAGCCTGACGCTTCCCGCTGCCACCCTATTGCAGTCCCTTCCCAGCCCCGGTCCCCCACACCTGTCCTGGGAGGTATAACCAGACCTTGCCCTGTGCTGGGGGCTGGGGGGTGGGGCAGACGTGGAAACCCAGCCCCGGGGGCTGTTGTCCAAAATCAGTAGGCTGATCTGCTGGCTGGTTGGGGGGACACGACCCCAGAGCACGAGGGCATGTTCCCCGTGAACGCGCGTGTCCTGGCACCTGGGGGGTCCTTCCAGACAGGCCGAGCCCACACCAGTGTTCTTGGGAGTCAAGCAGAGAGCGCCCCGACCTATGCCTTTGGTCGTAGAGGACCAAGCTGCCGCCCGACCTCCTGGGTGGTGTTTTGGCACCCGTTTATTGGGTGTCCGTTTGGGGTCTTGCTGGTGGCAGACAGGAAGGCAGGCTGTCGGGGTGCAGACTGGGCCGGCCCCGTGACCCGAGGCGGGTGGGACCTCTTCTCTGGGGTCGGGGGGACAGCACCTCCCTCGGGGGATTTGTGAGGGTTCCCAAGCTAGAGAGCGCTTTTGGTGCTTAAGTTTATGTGTTTATCTTGAGAGAGGGAGAGAGAAAGAGCTGCGCGCGGGCCAACCTGAGCAGGGCAGGGGTCGAGAGGGAGAGAGAACCCCAAGCAGGCTCTGCCCTGTCAGCACAGAGCTCCGTGCCCGGCCTTGCACTCACGAGCCGTGACATCATAACCCGAGCGGAAATCAAGAGTCGGACGCTAAACCGCTAAACCGACAGAGCCCGCCTGGCGCCCCTCAAGCCGGAGGGCTGTAAGCGTGGCCCCAGGCTGGCGTGTGGTACGTCCCGTAAGCGGGACGCGGGGTATCCGGTAGGGAAGCGTGACCTCGGGACTGGCTGGCACCTTGAATCTCTCGGCTCTAGGACCAGTTGTGGCTGCCGTCTTCTCCGGCCCAGCTGCCAAGCACAGCCTGGAAGACTGTGCCCCAGTCCTGCCCCCCCCCCCCACTTCGCTCCCCCATCTGCCCCCCACCTTGTGGGTTCCCGGACACGAAGCCTGCCCCTTCCTACTGTTCAGGCCCTCACCAGCGCAGGCCCTGAACTCCTCAAGACCGGCCCGGGACCACTCACTCCATCCCCTAGTGGCCAGGCCAGCATCGCACAGGCCTGGGGTCGACCCTTCCCCCGGCCCTCACCTGAGCTGTGTTTTCAATCTTAGAGTGGGTTCCCGCACCCTCCGGGGACAGGGTAAGCGACCCCAGACGCCGAGAGTTCGCTCTCCTCCCTCGGGTTGCAGCGCCTACAAGGTGCCTGCCTGGGGGCCTCGGCCTGCCCCGCCCCGCTGAGCCTCAAGAGATCCCCCAGAGAAGGTTCCCTGTAGCTGCGGGTCAGGGGGGACAGACACGGGCCAAGGCCGGGTCGGCAGGGCTGGGATTTGAACCTTAGTCCCTTGGGCTCGGTCTGCGCCGCAGGGAACAGAGGTGGGGCCCAGGAGAGGACTTTACCTTCCACGGCTCCGGGGTTGGGGGGGACACGACCCCATTTTACAGGCAGGAAAAGCGCGACTCCACAAAGAGTCAGGGTGGTCTCCCTCCAGCCTGTCAGCAAAGGTCACCTGGGGGGCTGGTGCCCACTTGCCCCAGGTATGACCTTGGGCCCGGTCCTCCTCAGAGCCTCCGGCTAGCTTGCACCCTTGCTGGGCGTGTCCCTGTGGGGCTGGGCTGGGCTGGGCTGGGTCAAAGTCGTGGGCAGCTGCCTGGAGGTTTGGGTCAGGAAGGAGTGAGTGATACCAGAGACGAGCTGGTGCTCAGCCACACCGGGTCCCTCTGTCTCTGCTGCCGTCAGGCTGGGGTCCGCACTCTCGGGCTGGCCTCCCTCAGTGGGGGGAAGCCTGCTTTGCCCACTGCTCTCCCGCGCCGACCCCCCCCCCCCCCCCCCCCCCGAGCCCGGCCCCAGCGCTGCGGGCCTCGGCGCTCTTACTGGCAGTTGGGGGCGCTGCGGGGCTCTGCTGGGGCCCAGGCCCCCCTGTTTCTGTGTGTCCGCTGTGGGGCGCAGAAAGAAGGCGGTCCCCTGGCTCTGGGTTGGGGGTTCCTGGTGTCGGTGAGCGCAGACCTGGCCTGCCGTGCCCGCGTCGCCCGCACGGGCCAGCTCCCCCCGCCCACCAAATGGACCGCCCCACGGTGACACGGCCTCCCCCCACAGGACTGCAGCCCATTTGGGCCCTGCCTTGGGGACAGCACCGCACTGGTCATTGTGAGGATGTGTCCCAGCCCTGTCCTTCCGAACTCTGCCCCCACGGTTCCCTCTGCCGGGCACCCTGGGAGTCCTCCCCTGGTTCGGGGGGTCCTTGCAGGGGCCAGCCTGTCTGTGGTCTCTGTGTGGGGTCCCTGGGGCAGCACACGGGTGGCCAGGACCCCAGAATGAGGTCACATGAGGGTTGGGACCTGGCTCTGCACGGGGACCCTCGGCAACCCCATACGAGGGCGGGGGCCCAACTGCAGCGAGGTGGGAGGTGCTGGGGCGGGGCAGAGACAGCCTCAGGGCGGTCACCCCCTTTCCCCGGGCGCACCTGCCCGAGGTGGCTTCCTGGGTGGCAGGGCCCGGGAGTCTGCATTTCAGCCCGGGACCAGCCGTAAGTGGTGGCCCCAGGGTTCCCCCCAAGCGGGAGGCTTGGTCCCTGCCATCACCCACTCTGGCCTCACTGGCTTGTACCCACCAGGGCGGGAAGGTAGCTGGTTCACGCTCGGGGGCCTCGGTTTCCCAGACCTGGCGGCCCCACCTCCCCTCAAACTCTGTCATTTTCTTGGGGTCTCGGCGAGGGTGGGGCTTGGCTCCAATGGTGTCACCGCGGAAATGCGTCTCCTCTTGGCCGCTGGAGGCTCCGTCCAGGGCCACCTTTTTGGGGGGGGGGGGGGGCAGGATGGGTGCCAGTTCTGTGTGAGGGGAACCAGGCTGCTTCCCTGCGCAGGGGGCGCCCCCCCACCCCGGTTTCCTCTCCCACCCTGGCTCCGGTGACCCCCCACCCCTTCTCCCGGCCTTGTTCCCTGTCCTCTGCACGGGCCTGCTGGCCGTGCACACGCAGGTGACGGCTGGGCACCTGCCTGGGGGCGCCTGCCAGTCCGCGGCCCTTGTGGCCCCAGACCCATGAGGCCGGGTCAGTTTGTGCCCTTCTCTTACCCGTGAGGAAACAGACACGGGACGGTCCTTTGAGCGGCCCCTGTGACCCCCGTGCGCTGATCCTCACAGGACACCAGCAGGGGGAGCTCAGGAAGTAGGCTGAGAAGTGCGTGCTGGGACCCTGGTGCAGTCCGTATGGGCTTCCTGGAGGAAGGGGTGCTGGGCGGTGACTGGATGCAGAGAAGGGGGGTGCAGGCAGGCAGCACTGAGGACGCTGTTAAGGAGGGTAAAGGCCGTGTGGGGGCAGGGAGGCCAGGGTGGGCGGAGCTCCCGGAGAGGGTCTGGACTGACACGTGTGGTTTGAAAGCTTACCCACCAGCCGCCACGTGGGGAGGGGACCATCTGGACAGAAGTGGAGACGGGTCCGGGTCAGGGTGGGTTTTGGAGGGATGCCAGTGAGGCGGTGAGCCACTGAGGGAGGACACGGGGGCGGGGGCTCGGGACCCAGGGGATGGGCCACGCCCCACCCTCCACCCTCCCCGGGAGGGTTCCAACCCCATTCACTTGGCTGTGCTTTTGCTCAAAGCTCTGGACGGGCCTGCTGTCCTTGGGCTCAGGGTGGGGCTGCCCCTGGGACAACCCTGCCACCTCCCAGGGTTCCCTCGCGCCGAGCAGTTCCCCCCCCCCGCCCCCCCGCCCGGTCTGGTGCGTCTTGGATTCCTTCCAGGGCAGGTGCGCTGGTCCCCAGCTTTGTAAGCTTCTACCTGAGAAGTTGGCAACAGTGTTATCCCTCACCGGGGCGCCCTCTGTATTGAAACAGTATCCCCGTGTCCCTCTTGCCGCCCAGAGCCGGGGGGGGGGGGGGGGGGGGGGGGGGGGGGGGGGGGGGGGAGGGTCACCCAGACTCAGGATGTCTCAGAAGGCCCCCCAGAGAGGAGGTGGGGGGTGTCAGACGCCTGGACAGGCACCCCGTCACAGCCCGGGCCTCTCAGCCCACGCTGCACGCCGATACTCCGGTGCCCCCCACAGTGTCAGGACCCCGCCCGGCCTGCGACAGCGCAGTGCTGTGTCCGTGAGCATCATCTCCTCGGGGGCTGGGACCACAGGACCTTCGGGGTAGAGTGAGGGTGCAAGAGACTGAGTGAGACCTGGGCTCCCTGTGGGCTGGCGTGGGGGGGGGGGGGGGGGGGTCAGCTGGCCAGGAGAAAATCCAGGCGTTGATGGGGACTCCGTGTCGGGGGTCTGCATGAGTGTCCCTGGGACTGACAGAACAGACTGGGTGGCTTGAAACAATAGAAACGAATCCCCCCACGGAGCGCGGGCATACGAATGCAAGGTGTTGGCTGGGCCACGCTCCCTCCAGGAGGAGGGGGATCGTCTCCCGAACTTGCTCACCTAGCTTCTGGTGGTGGCCGCCGGTCCCCTGCGCCCCGGGCCTGTGGCTGCCTCGTCCCAATCGCTGTCTTTGTGTCCCTCTTATAAGGACACCTGTCACTGGGTTCAGGGCTAACCCCATTCCCGTGCGACCTCCTGTTAACTAATTACGCCTGCAGAGACCTTTCCAAATACAGTCCTGTTCACACGGACCGGGTAGACGTGACTTTCGGGGGGCACCATTCAACCCGCAGTGGGGTCCTCCTTGCCTTCTAGCCAAAGCTGCCGCCACCTTCCAGCCTGGGACCAGAGGGGAAACCGAGATGCGTGTCTGAGGACAAAGGCCAGGGTGGAGAGGGCAGCGGGGGTGGGGGCTCCCAGCCCTCCCCCCAGCCCCCACCGCGCCGGCCGGCCCCGCAGCTGCTCCTCCAAGGGCTGCCCTGGGGAGGGGCCCCCATCCTTAACTGTCTCTCCCCACCGCCACCCCCAGGGTGCAAGATCAAGGCTCTGCGGGCCAAGACAAACACCTACATCAAGACGCCGGTGCGCGGGGAGGAGCCCGTCTTCATCGTGACCGGCCGCAAGGAGGATGTGGAGATGGCCAAACGCGAGATCCTGTCGGCCGCCGAGCACTTCTCCGTGATCCGCGCCACGCGCAGCAAGGCGGGCGGGCTGCCGGGCGCCGCGCAGGGCCCGCCGCACCTGCCGGGACAGACCACCATCCAGGTGCGCGTGCCCTACCGCGTGGTGGGGCTGGTGGTGGGGCCCAAGGGCGCCACCATCAAGCGCACCAGCAGCGGACGCACACCTACATCGTGACGCCGGGGCGGGACAAGGAGCCCGTGTTCGCCGTGACGGGCATGCCCGGAGAACGTGGGACCGGGCGCGCGAGGAGATCGAGGCGCACATCACGCTGCGCACGGGCGCCTTCACGGACGCGGGCCCCGACAGCGACTTCCACGCCAACGGCACCGACGTGTGTCTGGACCTGCTCGGGACGGCCGCCGGCCTCTGGGCCAAGGCCCCCAACCCGGGGCGGCGGCCCCCGGCGCCCACGGCTGGTCTCCGCGGCGACGCGGCCCTGGGCGCGCCGGGGGGGCCCCGAGGCCTTCTATGCGGGGGGCCGCGGGGGGCCGCCAGTGCCCGAGGCGGGGCCCCGCCAGCCCCTACGGCCGGCGCCGGCGGCGCCGGCGGCGGTGGCGGCGGAGGCGGCGGCGGCGGCGGCGGCTCGGGCAACGGGGGCTTCTCCTTCGGCGGCGACGGCCCGGGGGCCCCCTCGGGGCCGCCCGCCCCGAGGACTGTGACTTCGGCTTCGACTTCCTGGCGCTGGACCTGACCGTGCCCGCCGCGGCCACCATCTGGGCCCCCTTCGAGCGGGCCCGCGCCGCTGCCCAACTTCAGCGGCTGCTCGGCCGTCAACGGGGCCCCCGCGCCCCCCGCGCCGGGCGCCCGGCGCAGCAGCGGGACCGGCTCGCCGCGCCACTCGCCCACGCTGCCCGAGCCCGCGGCCCTGGGCCTGGAGCTCCCGCTGGCCCGCCGCGGCGGCGCCGCGGACCCGGTGGGCGCCCTGGGCTGGCGGCCGGCGCCGGGCTCGCTGCCGGCCTTCCCCGCCGCCGCCTCGTTGCCCGGCGGCGCCGCGGCCGCGGCGTGTCCCCCCCTGGACTCCAGCCCCTCCGAGGGCGGCCGCAAGCCCCCGGCCGCCGCCGCCCCGGCCCTGGCGCGCGAGTGCGTGGTGTGCGCCGAGGGCGAGGTGATGGCCGCGCTGGTGCCCTGCGGTCACAACCTCTTCTGCATGGACTGCGCCGTCCGCATCTGCGGCAAGAGCGAGCCCGAGTGCCCCGCCTGCCGCACGCCCGCCACCCAGGCCATTCATATCTTTTCCTAGCGGCCCGGGGCAGGGGTGGGGGGCGGCGGGCGCGGGGGCGGCGGGGGGGCGGCGCGGCCAGCGTTCACAGACGAGCTTTAACTCGGTCCCAGGCGTGGAGACGGCCGCCCGACGGCACCACAGTTCTTAACCAATAAACAGTATTGAGTCGACAGGTTAAAATAAACCAGAGAGAAAAGGTCTGCCTGCACTTTCTATTTAAGACTCCCCGGCCCCCAGGGTGATCTTTTTACGAAGATTAAAAAAATATATATATATATATATACACACACACACACACACACACACACACCCGATTTTTACAACTTCCGGTTGTCCTTTGGGACTTGGCGGATTTCAGACGGGACCTGCTGGCCTGGGAGGCGGCCTCAGCCTCCGCAGAGGCCCCTAGGAGGAGAATGCGACGTTTTTACTCCCTGTGGGGGGGCTCACCAGTTATCCTTTTGTACGTCAGCGGGGGACAGGCTGGAAGGGTGGGGGGGGGTGGGGAGGGTCCCAACCAGAAATTTCTAACTTTGTGTTTTTAATTATTAATACCCTTCTGCTGTGGTTTCTGTTGTCAGTTTTTACATTTTTTTAAATTGTGTTTTTTTTAAAACTTTTACTTTTTACCTCTTGTGTATATGTAGGGAATTTATAGGGAAATATGTACTTTATGGAATAAATTTTAAGAACTAAAATATATTTTATTTTAAATAAAGTAACGGACCTTTCATCTTACACAGCTAAATTACTGATTATATATTTGCTGAGCTGACTTAAGGGTTCAGAAAATTGTATCAAGAGTTTTATTTTTTGACTTTAAAGCCTTCTTAATAAAGCCCTTTTGCTACCTGTGAGCCCTTGGCGTGGTGTGGGGCAGGTGGGCGTGGGGGGGAGGGTTGGGGGACGGGGGTGCTCAGATCCGGCCCCTTCACCCCCTAATCTTCCAGATAAAGGCATCTGGACTCAGGATACCCCATGTCCAAGCCACGCTCTTCCAGAAGCCGGGCCCCGTGTCTGCTTCCAGACGGGAGCATTGGGTCTGCGGAGAAGGTGGTCCAGCCAGGTCCCCTTTCCTGAGGTTCAGGGCCCCCACGTTCCAGGGGGCAGCTGACCATGGGACCAGCTTTGGCTGCTGTGGAGGGAGGGGTGCCAGGCTCGGGGCGGGGGGGGGGGTGCGGGGGGTCTCCCGGCCCATTTTGCAGAAGGAGAGACAGGTTGGGAGCCCCACTCGCAGCATGGGTTCTAACACCTCCCAGCCCCAAAGGATGTCTGAGTTGTAGCCGCACATGCCATCCCTCACCCTCCAGGTCTAGTGGGGAGCAAGGGGGGCCACTAGATGACTGACTTTGGCCCGAGTCGGGACTGTGGGACCATGGGTCGGACCATCTGCAGTCAGCGGGTGCCACCAGAGTTCCCAAGGAGAGGAAGAATGCTCGGGAGTGAGTGGAGGGTGGGGTAGGAGGCATGGGACGCGGTGACAGGGAGGGCCCAGGACTGCTCTGGAGACAAGCTTGGGAGCCAGGGGCCCACGGGCTGCTGGCTTCAGTGGGCGGTGAGGAGGGGCCTGCAGAACAGAGCCTGCTAGGAAAGCTAGGAAGGCGTGGTGGAGCCACCTGGAGGGCTTCCAGGAGGAGGCGGGGGCTCCGGAAGACAGGTGGGGCAACAGGAGGGGCAGATGGATGGGGAACCCCGTGGGCAGGTCCCCAGGGAGTGGTGGCCGCGTCAGCCCCTCCAGCTGACCAGCGGCACCTGGGGCTGCAGGGCCCGGGGTGGGTCTCGAACAGCCACACACACCTGGGGCTCCGGTTCGCTCTGCCTGGAGTTTCCCCACGTGTGAAACGGGTTCTCCACGCTCTCGGCTCTGGTGAGGATCGCGGCTGAACTGGTTGAGTCATGGCCCCGAACCTGCGAATGGACCGTATTTGGATAAAGGATCTTGCAGATATAATTGAGGCTCCCCCTGAGTTAAGGCGGACCCCAAGTCTCATGACGAGCATCCTTATAAAGGACATGCATACAGGGGCCCCTGGGCCGCTCGGTCGGTTAAGCGCCCGACTCCTGATCTCAGCTCAGGTCATGGTCTCACTGTTGGTGAGTTCGAGCCCCGCATCGGGCTCTGCGCTGACAGTGCGGAGCCTGCTTGGGATTCTGTCTCTCCCTCTCTCTCTCTCTCTCAAAATAAATAACGTTTAAAAAAAAGACACACCCACAGAGGGGGGATTTGAGACCTGGCCCCACAGAGAGAAGCCATGTGAAGTTGAGCCAGGGACGCCTGGGGCCCCAGAGGCTGGAAGAGGCACAGAGGACCTTCCCTAGAGCCTCCGGAAGGAGCCAACCGTGAGGAGCAAATGCCTCTCACTCGCTTTGTGGCAATGTTACAGCAGCCACGGAAAACAGTACGGGTGGGTGGGCGACACGTGACGTGGGGTCTGGCCCTCAGTTCAGCGGCGGGGTTGAACACGGCTGCAGTGGCCCCAGGTGACCTGGGGTGAAGTCAGGCCGTGGCCATCCCGCCGGAGGCTATGGGGGCAGTGGGAGGTGAGAGTGTGGAGACCAGTCCCCCTGGCATTTTGGGCACAAGAAGAAAGCAGCCCCTCGAGGGCTGAGGGGTCAAGGGCAAGACGGGACATCAAGGGGGGTCGAAAGTGAATCCTTGGAAAGGGGGTGGGGGCTGGAGCCCAAGCAAGGGGTTTCTGAAGATGTAATAGGGGCGGGCCTGATCTGAGCTCTTGCTGTTGTAGAACTTACCAGAAATGTCTGAGGGATGTGCTCGCTCTCTACTGCGGGGCTGTGAAGCTGACGATCAGGATGCCAGAGCTCCTGGGGCCCCCGGGGAAAGCTGAGACCCCAGGTGGATTCTTGAGCCTGCCATTTGAGGCCCTGGATCCAGCTGTGCCTGAAGGCAGTCCATCCCGACCTCTTAGTTATGAGTGCCAGTAAGCTCTCCTGCTTTGCTTGAGCCATTGTGAGCTGGACTAACTCCAACTCATAACCACCTACGGGGGCTATATTCCTGGCCAGAGGGCTGGGGAGCGTTTCCTGGGGTCAGGGATGCTCAGCAAAAGTGCAGCTTCTTCACATCTGGGCACACTCTGGGCAGCCAAAGACTGAGACAAGTTTTCGTCGCCCTCTGGGTTCACGGGCTCAGCACATCAATGTGACTCTCACCCAGTATCTGCTGAGAAGGCCTTCATTCCGTGTCTCATCAGATTTCAGGGAGGTGCTGAAGTGTAACCCCATGGTTCTCCCATCTGCAAAGTGGGTTCGCTGCGGGAACGGTAAGTCACCTGCATGACCACGTGTTCCCTTGAGAGTTCCCTGGGACAGGAGGGATATGTCACCTCATGCCCACCAGTGTAGGGAAAGAATCTCTAAAGACAGACAGACCACCTTCCTGCTTCACGACCCTGGGCATGTTATCTCCCTGACCTCAGTTTTCTTATCTGTAAAATGGGGGCTTAATCGGGGCTTAATCACCTGTAGGTTAATGCAAAGCCTGGCACATGTTACATGCTGGCTTGTAGTAGTTCCCGCCCTCCATCTGTGCCCTCAGAGAAAACATTCTGGAGGGGATCAATGCAGACACAACCCCTCTGGGGCCGGGAAAACTCCAACCAACCACACAGAAGAATAAACAATGCCTGGAACCTGGAAGGTGCTTAGTATTTGTTGGATGGATGGATAGATGAATGGATGAGTAAACAGACAGGTGGAGGGTGAGTGAATGAATGCATGGATGACGGATAGTGAGTGATGGAAGGTGGATGGAGCGATGGATGGAGGGAAGGATGATGGATGATGGATGGATGGAGGGATGGTGGATGGAGGGATGGAGGGATGGAGGGATGGTGGGTGGAGGGATGGAGGGTGGAGGGTGGAGGGGATGGAGGGTGGAGGGATGGAGGGATGGTGGTTGGAGGGATGGAGGGTGGAGGGATGGAGGGATGGTGGTTGGAGGGATGGAGGGTGAGGGATGGAGGGATGGTGGTTGGAGGGATGGAGGGTGGAGGGATGGAGGGATGGTGGGTGGAGGGATGGAGGGTGGACGGATGGAGGGTGGAGGGATGGAGGGATGGTGGTTGGAGGGATGGAGGGTGGAAGGATGGAGGGATGGTGGTTGGAGGGATGGAGGGTGGAGGGATGGAGGGATGGTGGATGGAGGGATGGAGGGATGGTGGATGGAGGGATGGTGGATGGAGGGATGGGGGATGGAGGGATGGAGGGATGGTGGGTGGAGGGATGGAGGGTGGAGGGATGGAGGGATGGTGGATGGAGGGATGGAGGGTGGAGGGATGGAGGGAGTGGAGGGATGGAGGGATGGTGGAGGTGATGGAGGGATGGAGGGTGGAGGGATGGAGGGATGGGGTGAGGGAAGGGTGGAGGTGGAGGGATGGAGGGTGGAGGGATGGAGGGTGGAGGGATGGAGGGTGGAGGGATGGATGGAGGATGGGATGGAGGGATGGAGGGATGAGGGATGGAGGGATGGAGGGATGGAGGGATGGAGGATTGGAGGGATGGAGGGTGGAGGGATGGTGGGTGGAGGGATGGAGGGAGGGTGGAGGGAGGATGGTTGATGGTGGTGGAGGGATGGAGGGACGGTGGGTGGAGGGAAGGAGGGACGGTGGGAGTGGAGGGATGGAGGGTGGATGGATGGATGGAGGGATGGAGGGATGGAGGGACGGTGGGTGGCTGGGATGGAGGGTGACGGGATGGGGATGGTGGATGGAGGGATGTAGAAGGATGGTGGATGGAGGGATGGAGGGATGGTGGGTGGAGGGATGGAGGGATGGTGGGTGGAGGGATGGAGGGATGGTGGGTGGAGGATGGAGGGATGGTGGGGATGGGGAGGAGATGGTGGATGGAGGGATGGAGGGTGGAGGGTTGAGGGATGGAGGGATGGAGGGTGGAGGGATGAGGGATGGAGGGATGGAGGAGGAGGGATGGAGGGATGGAGGTGGGTTGAGGGGACAGAGGGTGGAGGGATGGAGGGATGGATGGGATGGAGGGATGGAGGGTGGAGTGGAGGGTGGAGGGATGGTGGGATGGTGGGATGGAGGGAAGGAGGGACGGGTGGGGTGGAGGATGGGATGGTGGATGGAGGGATGGAGGGTGGATGGAGGAGGGATGGTGGGTGGAGGGATGGAGTGGTGGAGGGATGGGTGGAGGGATGGAGGGATGGTGGGTGGAGGGATGGAGGGATGGGTGGATGGAGGGATGGTGGATGGAGGGATGGAGGGATGGAGGGTGGAGGGTGGAGGGATGAGGGAGGAGGGTGGAGGGATGGAGGGACGGTGGGTGGAGGGATGGAGGGACGGTGGATGGGGGGGAGGGATGGAGGGATGGTGGGTGGACGGTGGATGGAGGGATGGAGGGGATGGGGGATGGAGGGAATGAGGGGACTGAGGGTGGAGGGATGGAGGGGGGAGGGTGGAGGGATGGAAGGGACTGGTGGGTGGAGGGATGGAGGGATGGAGGGATGGAGGGATGGTGGGTAGAGGGATGGAGGATGGAGGGATGGAGGGGATGGTGGGTGGAGGGATGGAGGGACTGGTGGGAGGATGGTGATGGAGGGGATAGAGGGATGGGGGGTGGAGGGATGGAGGGATGGGTGGTGGAGGGATGGAGGGATGGGGGGATGGTGGAGAGGGATGGAGGTGGTGGTTGGATGGGATGGAGGGTGGTGGGAGGGTGGGAGGGAGGGTGTTGGTGGAGGATGGAGGGATGGAGGGATGGAGGGTAGGGATGGAGGGGATGGAGGGAAGGTTGGTGGATGGAGGATGGAGGGATGGTGGTGGAGGGATGGAGGGATGGTGGGTGGAGGGATGGAGGGATGGTGGGTGAGAGGGATGGAGGGATGGGTGGGATGGAGGGATGGAGGGATGGGTGGGTGGGTTGGTGGAGGGATGGAGGGATGGATGTGTGGAGGGATGGAGGGATGGATGGTGGGTGGAGGGATGGAGGGAAGGTGGGTGGAGGGATGGAGGGATGGAGGATGGTGGATGGAGGGTGGTGGAGGGATGGAGGTTGGAGGGTGATGGAGGGATGGTGGGTGAGGGATGGAGGGGATGGAGGGTGGATGGGGATGGTGGGTGGAGGGATGGAGGGATGGTGGGTGGGATGGAGGGATGGAGGGTGGAGGGATGGAGGGATGGTGGGTGGAGGGATGGAGGGATGGTGGTGGAGGGATGGAGGGATGGTGGGGTGGAGGGATGGAGGGATGGTGGGTGGAGGAGGGAGGATGGAGGGAATGGAGGGATGGAGGGTTGGAGGGATGGAGGGTGGGGCGGTGTGGGAAGGGATGGTGGTGGAAGGTGGATGGAGGGATGGGAGGGATGGTGGAGGGATGGTGGGTGGAGGGATGGAGGGACGGTGGGGTGGAGGGATGGAGGAAGTGGGAGGGATGGTGGCTGGAGGGATGGATGGGATGGTGGGTAGGGATGGACGGATGGAGTGGATGGATGGTGGAGGGAGG